>NC_091977.1:397214745-397428614 GCF_044704955.1 Pristiophorus japonicus
AGACTGGGGGAGGAGAGAGAGAGACTGGGGGAGGAGAGGGAGAGAGAGAGAGACTGGGGGAGGAGAGGGAGAGAGAGAGAGAGAGACTGGGGGAGGAGAGGGAGAGAGACTGGGGGAGGAGAGGGAGAGAGACTGGGGGAGGAGAGGGAGAGAGAGAGAGACTGGGGGAGGAGAGGGAGAGAGACTGGGGGAGGAGAGAGAGAGAGAGACTGGGGGAGGAGAGGGAAAGAGAGAGAGACTGGGGGAGGAGAGGGAGAGAGAGAGAGACTGGGGGAGGAGAGAGAGAGACTGGGGGAGGAGAGGGAGAGAGAGAGAGACTGGGGGAGGAGAGAGAGAGAGACTGGGGGAGGAGAGAGAGAGAGACTGGGGGAGGAGAGGGAAAGAGAGAGAGACTGGGGGAGGAGAGGGAGAGAGAGAGAGACTGGGAGAGGGGGAAGAGAGAGCGAGAAAGAGACTAGTGGGGGAGAGAGAGACTGGGGGAATAGAGAGAGATGGGGGGTGTTGGCGAGAAAGACTGGGAGACTGGCGGGGGAGGAAGGGAGACTGGGTGAGGGGAGAGAGAGTGGGTAGACTGGGGCAGGGGGAGAGAGAGAGAGACTCGAGTGGGGGGGAAAGAGAGAAAGAGAGAGGGAGAGACGGGTGGAGAAGAGCGGGGAGAGACGGTGGGAAGGGAGAGGGAGAAACTGAGGTGGGGAGGGAGAGGCTGGGGGGGATGGAGAGGGGGAGGGAGGGGCTGGGGGGGATGGCGAGGGGAATGGAGAGACGGGTCGAGGGGGGAGGGAGAGACTGTGGTGGGGAGAGAGAAAGTGACTGGGGAAGAGAGAGATTGCGGGGAGATTGGTGGAAGAGGGAGCACGAGAGATTGTGGTAGAGAGAGAGAGCAAGAGACGGGGTGGTGCAGGGGGAGAGAGACAGAACGAGAGAGTGGGGATAGGGAGAGAGGTAGAGAGAGCGAATGAGAGACGGCGAGAGAGACACTGGGGAGGAGGAGCGAGAGAAACTCGAGAGAGAGAGAGAGAAGAGCGACTGTGGGAGGCAAGAGAGAGAGAGACTGGCGGGGTGGGGGGTGTTGGAAAGAGAGAGAGAGATTGGGGGGGCATGGCGAGGGGAATGGAGAGATTGGGGTCGAGAGGGGGAGGTAGAGACTGGTGGGGAGAGAGAAAGTGACTGGGGAAGAGAGAGAGAGATTGCGGGGAGATTGGGGGAAGAGAGGGAGCACGAGAGATTGTGGTAGAGAGAGAGAGAGCAAGAGACTGGGGGTGGTGCAGGGGGAGAGAGACAGAACGAGAGAGTGGGGATAGGGAGAGAGGTAGAGAGAGCGAATGAGAGACGGCGAGAGAGACATGGGGAGGAGGAGCGAGAGAAACTCGAGAGAGAGAGCGACTGTGGGAGGCAAGAGAGAGAGACTGGCGGGGTGGGGGGTGTTGGAAAGAGAGAGAGAGATTGGGGGAGGAGGGAGAGAGAATGACTGAGGGTGAGGGTGTCTGGGGCAGGGAAAGAGAGAGAAACTGAGGGTGAGTGGAGAGACTGAGGAAGAGAAAGGCGATCGGAGGGGAGAGAGGGAACTCTGGGAAGATGGATCATGTTCTTCCAACCCCACCCCCTTTACACCCACACCTGATTTCTCAAAGCTTGGTGCGTGTGTCACTATTCACTTCATACCCAATAAACCTGTTAACAATCTGTGAGCCACACACAATGCCCCATCGATGGTGTGGGGGACGGGGGGTAAAATGAGGAACTTGGGCTGGGAGGGAGTGGGGGGCTGTTCAGGATCTTGGGCTGGGGTGCGGGCAGAAACTTGGGCTGGGATGGGGCAGGAAATTGGGCTGATGTGTCAGGAACTTGGGCTGGGATGGAGCAGGAACTTGGGCTGGGAGGTGGGTGCTCTATCCTGTCTGAAGACAGCAGTCAGAATGGCTCGAATTGCACTTTGCAAAGTCACTGAGAACTTGGGTTGGGTGGTTCTAATTATACATTTCAGCAAAACTACTGGGTGTGTCTTGCCCTCCAAGGGGACCAATCAGGTCATGTGATCGTGGAGAGCCAACCAGAGCATTTTGTAGTGCAAATATGCGCATCCCACAAAACCTGTCTTGCCGGTTTAACCCTGGCCAGCTGGATTTCCCAGACCTCGGGAAATCTGGCAGCTCTAGGGCACTGAGGACAGCGTCAGGAAAAGGTAAGTGCCCTTAGAGCACTGCTTGTGGGCAAAGAGGGGCAGGAGTGCATTTCCTGACCTTTCCCCCCACCCCCCCGAAGTTTCCCTGGGGATAGGTTCTCTGCCCCAGTGCCCAATCCAAAGACACTCCCTGATCAGGGATCTGAACCCATGAGCAGCTGCAGGCTCCTTACCTGCATCGGAATGCTCCCTCCCCCACCAATTGGAAGCCAAGCCTTCAATCATTCTGATTTCCAGGCGGGAATCCTATCAGAAAAATGTGCACACTGTGGAGGTAAAACTCTTGATTTACCATCACAAACTTCCCCCAACCCCACCCCCGGCTTGGAAAACTTGGCCCTGTCAATATCGGGGCCTATATCTCTTGTGTTACCATTTAGCTGCACTGTGCCCTCCGACCCCCATAGCCGGCAATCAGTGAAACTGATGAAAACTTGTTTTTTTCATGGTAATACCCATTGAAAGGTAGATCTTGTTGGATTAGGTGTAACTGGATTTTAGCAGCATATTGACTGCTAAGCAGATATAATGGCCCATAAAAATTAATTTTAGTTCTGTGGAATGTCAAGTTTATTCATTTTAATAAAAAATTTAAATATAAAAAGTATATATATTTTTTAAGTTTGTTCATCTTTATTTCGGATTTACCTTTTCCCCTAATCTTTGTTTTGCTCTCTAACATTTTTAAAAGGTTAGAATAAAAGGAGCTCCTTCACTTCCTGGTTCCCTGTCGGTGAGAATTCTGCATTGTGATTGGCTGCTTAGTTAGCTTGTTGACGTCACAGCAGCTCACACTATGGACTTCCCACTGCACTGATCCCAATTGAATGTCAGAAAAGCTGAACTTCTCGCCACAGAGATCATAAGATCTTTATGGGAAGTTTTCTTAGCGGCCAGTGGACAATGCCTTTGCTTCGTTAGGTAGCCAAAGATTAATAATACCCCTTCTGCAAGGTAATTTGCTTATTTAAAATTTATATAGGATTCCCACTACATCATCTGATAATCCAAAAGTTGGAAAATATCAACCATTGAACACACTTGATATAGGTTAAAACTAATGTTCAAATTTACAATTACATAATTTATGGTGACAATCATTATAGGCAGGTACTAAAGAACATAAGTAGTAATATACAATCGGTGTGGGCAGGACCGAGTAAGAGTTTGGGATAATAACATAAGAACATTTTTTTATTTTTCAGAAAGCTGAATGGATGACCACCACTTGTAACCATGCACTTTATGCTATCTGTGATGTATTCACTCAGTACTTTGAAGTACTCAATGATGTCCTTCTAGATGATATATTTGCACAGTTATACTGGTGTGTGCAACAAGGTAAGATTAACAGAGAAAAGCATTTACAAGCGTGCAATTAGTACAGCTTTTGCTATCTTTCCTGTCAAAGTATCCTATTTTAATATAGAATATATGTAGCATTAAGATTTTCTGAGTTTTTATTATAAGAATTGTGCATGACCCCTAATATAATAGAGTATTGTAGATATATATGGGAAACTTGTCTCTTTCAATTTGGAATAACTTGTCTGAACATCTGCACTGCTTATGAATGATTTCTTAGGCTGCAGTTACACTACCCTACTGGTCTGAGACTGATGGCTGTAAAGTGTGAAGCATGTAAGCAAGTTCCAGAGTTGTACCATAAGCTGTGTTTTACCTTCCAGGAGAAAACTCTTTGTCTGTGCTTTGAGTGTCCATTTCACCAGCAGCATTTTTTATGTGTTGGGAAAGTTGGGGAAACAGCATCTGTATTTTCATAACATTAAAGGATGCATTGAGCAACTTAAGTACTTTTTAATCCTGACTTCCCATCAGATTTAAGTTATATGCCATACAGTGTGAAGACCAAAGCAATGAGAGCTGGTCTCCTGCTTTAAATTAAGGGCCTTAATAACTAAAAACTAAATCTAATTAATTAAATACATGGAGATGGCCGGACAGGTGATGTGTTTCTGCTGTTTCATGTGGGAGCTGGTTGACCCCATTGAGGTACATCACGACCACATCTACAGCAAGTATCTGCAGCTCGAGGAACTTCGGCTCCGTGTTGATGAGCTGGAGTCCAAGCTGCAGATGCTACGACACATTAGGGAGAAGGAGAGTTACCTGGACACTGTGTTCCAGGAGGCAGTCACATCCCTTAGATTAATTAATTCAAATTTGGTCCATGGTCAGGGACAGGAGGGTGTGACTACAAGCGAGGCAAGTAAGGGGACCCAGGATGTAGTGATGGAGGAGCCTCGGCCCTTGCTCTTGTCCAACAGGTTCGAGGCTCTTACTCCTCGTGTGGACGAGAGCAGGGACTATAGGGAGGATGAGCAAACTGACCACGGCACCGTGGTACAGGAGGCCATTCAAGTGGGGGGAGTAAAAAGAAACGTTGTAGTGGTAGGGGACAGTATCATTAGGGGGATAGATACGGTTCTCTGCAGCCGAGAGCGTGAGTCCCGAAGGCTGTGTTGCCTGCCCGGTGCCTGGGCTAAGGATATCTCCTCAGGGCTGGAGAGGAACTTGGACTGGGAGGAGGAAGATCCAGTTGTCATGGTTCACATGGGTACCAACGACATAGATAGGACAAAGAAAGAGTTCTGCTGAGAGAGTATAATCAGTTAGGGGCCAAATTAAAAAGTAGAACTGCAAAGGTAATGATCTCTGGGTTACTACCTGAGCCACGAACAAATTTGCATAGGGTAAATAAGATCAGAGAATTAAACACGTGGCTCAAAGACTGGTGTAGAAATGGGTTTTGGTTCGTGCGACACTGGCACCAGTACTGGGGTAAGAGGGAGCTGTTCCATTCGGACGGACTACACTTAGACCATGCTGGGACTCCGGTCCTGGCGAATCAAATAACCAGGGCTGTAGAGAGGGCTTTAAACTAATTGTGGGGGGGGAGAGGATTCAGGTGAGCGAAAATGTAAAAAGTCAAAGAACAAGGAAAAGGCAACAGATCAGGATAGCACTGGGGGAAATAAAAACCAGAGCGTGCAAGTAAGGGTCAGAGTGTATAAACATCAAGGTGAATCAGAAAGTGAGGTCAAAGCCGGAAAAAAATGGTTTTTTAAAAAAAAAAATTTAAAAGCTTTTTATCTGAATGCATGTACCATTCATAACAGAATAGATGAGTTGACGGCACAAATAGATACGAATGATAATCTGATGGCCATTACAGAGACGTGGTTGTAAATGACCAGGACTGGGAACTAAATATTCAGGGGTATTTGACAATTCGGAAGGACAGGCAGAAAGGAAAAGGAGGTGGGGTAGCACTGTTAATAAAGGATAGTATCACTGCATTAGTGAGAAACGATACTGGCTCAGAGGATCAAGATGTTGAACAAGTTTGGGTGGAGATAAGGAATAATAAGAGAGAAAAGTCACTGGTGGGCGTAGTCTATAGGCTCCCGAACAGTAACTACACTGTTGGACTGAGTATAAATCAAGAAATAATGGAGGCTTGTAATAAATGAATGGCAATAATCATGGGCAATTCTAACCTTCATATTGATTGGACCAAGCAAATTGGCCAGGGCAGCCTTGAGGAAGAGTTCATAGAGTGTACCCGGGATCATTTCCTTGAACAGTACGTTGCGGAGAGCAAGCTATCTTAGATCTGTTACTGTGTAATGAGACAGGATTAATAAATGATCTCGTAGTAAAGGATCCTCTTGGAATGAGTGACCATAACATGGTTGAATTTCAAATTCAGTCGGAAGGTGAAAAAGTTGGTTCTCAAACCAGTGTCCTAAGCTTAAATAAAAGAGACTACAAAGTATGAGGGCAGAGTTGGCTAAAGTGGACTGGGAAAATAGATTCAAGTGTAGGACGGTTGATGAGCAGTGGCAGACGTTTAAGGAGATATTTCATAACTCGCAACAAAAATATATCCCAATGGAAAGGAAAGACTAAGAGAAGGAATAACCATCCGTGGCTAACTAAGGAAATAAGAGATGGTATCAAGTTGAAAATAAGGGCATACAATGTGGCCAAGACTAGTGGGAGGCCAGGGGATTGGGAAACTTTCAAAAGCCATCAAAAAACGACTAAAAAAAATGATAGAGGGGGAAAATAGATTGAGAGTAAACTAGCATGAAATATAAAAATAGAGAGTAAGAGTTTCTACAGATACATAAAAAGAAAAAGAGTGGCCAAAGTAAATGTTGGTCCCCTAGAGGATGAGACTGGGGAATTAATAATGGAGAAGAGAGAAATGGCAGAGAAGTTGAATAAATATTTTGCATCGGTCTTCGCGGTAGAAAACACTAAAAACATCCCAATAGTGGATAATCAAGGGAGGGAGAAACTTAATACAATCACTATCACTTATGAAGTAGTACTTGGTAAAATCATGGGACTAAAGACAGACAAGTACCCTGGACCAGATGGCTTATATCCTAGGGTATTAAAAGAGGTGGCTGCAGAGATAGTGGATGCATTGGTTGTAATCTACCAAAATTCCCTGGAATCTGGGGCGGCCCCAGCAGATTTGAAAACCGCAAATGTAACGCCCCTATTTAAAAAAGGAAGCAGACAAAAAGCAGGAAACTGTAGACCAGTTAGCCTAACATCTGTCGTTGGGAAAATGCTGGAGTCCATTATTGAGGAAGCAGTAGCGGGACGTTTGGAAAAGCATAATTCAATCAAGCAGAGTCAACATGGTTTTATGAAAGGGAAACCATGTTTGACAAATTTGCTGGAGTTCTTTGAGGATGTAACAAGCAGGGTGGATAAGAGGGAACCAGTAGATCTGGTGTATTTGGATTTCCAGAAGGCATTCGATAAGATGCCACATAAGGTTACTACACAAGATAAAAGTTCATGGGGTTGGGGTTAATATATTAGCATGGATAGAGGATTGGCTAACTGACAGAAAATAGAGAGTCGTGATAAATGGGTCATTTTCTGATTGGCAAACAGTAACTAGTGGGGTGCCGCAGGGATCGGTGCTGGGTCCTCAACTATTTACAATCTATATTAATGACTTGGATGAAGGGACCGAGTGTAATGTAGCCAAGTTTGCTGATGATACAATGATGGGTGGGAAAGCAAGTTGTGAGGAGGACACAAACATCTGCAAAGTGATATCGACAGGCTAAGTGAGTGGGCAAAAATTTGGCAGATGGAGTATAATGTGGGAAAATGTGATGTTATCCACTTTGGCAGAAAAAATAGAAAAGCAAATTACAATTTAAATGCAGAAAAATTGCAGTGTGTTGCAGTACAGAGAGACCTGGGGGTCCTTGTGCATGAAACACAAAAAGTTTGTATGCAGGTACAGCAAGTAATCAGGAAGGCAAATGGAATGTTGGCCTTTATTGCAAGGGGGATAGAGTATAAAAGCAGAGAAGTCGTGCTACAACTGTTTGGGGTATTGGTAAGGCCACACCTAGAGTACTGCGTACAGTTTTGGTCACCGTATTTGAGGAAGGATATGCTTGCATTGGAGGCTGTTCAGAGAAGGTTCATTAGGTTGATTCCGGAGATGAGGGGGTTGACTTATGAGGATAGGTTGAGTAGTTTGGGCCTATACACATTGGAGTTCAGAAGAATGAGAGGTGATCTTATCGAAACATATAAGATGATGAGGGGGCTCAACAAGGTGGATGCAGAAAGGATATTTCCACTCATAGGGGAAACTAAAACTAGGGGACATAGCCTCAAAATAAGGGGATGCCCATTTAAAACTGAGATGAGGAGGAATTTCTTCTCTGTGGGTTGCAAATCTCTGGAATTCTCTGTCCCAGAGAGCGATGGAGGCTGGGTCATTGAATATATTTAAGGCGGAGAAAGACAGATTTTTGAGCGATAAGGGAATAAAGGGTTATGAGGAGCGGGCAGGGAAGTGGAGCTGAGTCCATGATCAGATCAGCCATCATCATAGGCAATCCCATGGAATCGAGGAAGACTTGCTTCCACTCCTGAAGTGTGTTCTTTGGTGGCTGAACAGTCCAATACGAGAACCATAGACCCTGTCACCAGTGGGACAGACATTCGTCAAGGGAAGGGGTGGGTGGGACTGGTTTGCCGCATGTTCCTTCCGCTGCCTGCGTTTGACCTCTTCGCGCTCTCGGCGTTGAGATTCGAAGAGCTCAACACCCCCCCCGGATGCACCTAGGGCGGTCTTCGGCAATGGACTCCCAGGTGTCAGTGGTGATGTCGCACTTTATCAGGGAGGCTTTGAGGGTGTCCTTGTAACGTTTCCGCTGCCCACCTTTGGCTCGTTTGCCATGAAGGAGTTCCGCATAGAGCATTTGCTTAGGAAGTCTCGTGTCTGGCATGTGAACTATGTGGCCTGCCCAGCGAAGCTGATCGAGTATGGTCAGTGCTTCAATGCTGGGGATGTTAGCCTGGCCAAGGACACTGATGTTGGTGCGCCTGTCCTCCCAGGGGATTTGCAGGATCTTGCGGAGACATTGTTGGTGATATATCTCCAGCGACTTGAGGTGTCTTCTGTACATCGTCCATGTCTCTGATCCATACAGGAGGGCGGGTATTACTACAGCCCTGTAGACCATGAGCTTGGTGGTAGATTTGAGGGGCTAGTCTTCGAACATTCTTTTCCTCAGATGGCCGATGGCTGCACTGGAGGCGATGCTGAATCTCCGCATCAATGTCTGCCTTTGTTGATAAGGGGCTCCCGAGGTATGGGAAATGGTCCACCTTGTCGAGGGCCGTGCCGTATATCTTGATGACTGGGGGGCAGTGCTGTGCAGCAAGGACAGGCTGGTGGAGGACCTTTCTCTTACGGATTTTAAGCGTAAGGCCCATGCTTTCATATGCCTCGGTGAATACATCGACTATATCCTGGAGTTCAGCCTCAGAATGTGCGCAGATGCAGGCATCGTCCGCGTACTGTAGCTCAATGACAGAGGTTGGAGTGATCTTGGACCTGGCCTGGAGGCGGCATCAGGTAAACAGCTTCCCACTGGTTCTGTAGTTTAGTTCCACTCCAGCAGGGAGCTTGTTGACTGAGGTGGAGCGAGCAAAGGGACCCCGCACCGGCCCGCTTCTATCCCGGGCCGAAGGGACCCTGCACCGGCCCACTTCTATCCCGAGCCGAAGGGACCCCGCACCGGCCCACTTCTATCCCGGGCCGAAGGGACCCCGCTTCTATCCCGGGCCGAAGGGACCCCGCACCGGCCCACTTCTATCCCGAGCCGAAGGGACCCCACACCGGCCCACTTCTATCCCGGGCCGAAGGGACCCCGCACCGGCCCGCTTCTATCCCGAGCCGAAGGGACCCCGCACCGGCCCACTTCTATCCCGAGCCGAAGGGACCCCACACCGGCCCACTTCTATCCCAGGCCGAAGGGACCCCGCACCGGCCCACTTCTATCCCGGGCCGAAGGGACCCCGCACCGGCCCACTTCTATCCCGGGCCGAAGGGACCCCGCACCGGCCCACTTCTATCCCAGGCCGAAGGGACCCCGCACCGGCCCACTTCTATCCCGGGCCGAAGGGACCCCGCACCGGCCCGCTTCTATCCCGAGCCGAAGGGACCCCGCACCGGCCCGCTTCTATCCCGAGCCGAAGGGACCCCGCACCGGCCCACTTCTATCCCGAGCCGAAGGGACCCCGCACCGGCCCGCTTCTATCCCGAGCCGAAGGGACCCCGCACCGGCCCACTTCTATCCCGAGCCGAAGGGACCCCGCACCGGCCCGCTTCTATCCCGGGCCGAAGGGACCCCGCACCGGCCCGCTTCTATCCCGAGCCGAAGGGACCCCGCACCGGCCCACTTCTATCCCGAGCCGAAGGGACCCCGCACCGGCCCACTTCTATCCCAGGCCGAAGGGACCCCGCACCGGCCCACTTCTATCCCGGGCCGAAGGGACCCCGCACCGGCCCGCTTCTATCCCGAGCCGAAGGGACCCCGCACCGGCCCGCTTCTATCCCGAGCCGAAGGGACCCCGCACCGGCCCACTTCTATCCCGAGCCGAAGGGACCCCACACCGGCCCGCTTCTATCCCGGGCCGAAGGGACCCCGCACCGGCCCGCTTCTATCCCGAGCCGAAGGGACCCCGCACCGGCCCACTTCTATCCCGAGCCGAAGGGTCCCCGCACCGGCCCGCTTCTATCCCGGGCCAAAAGGACCCCACACTGGCTGCTTCTATCAGATCAGCCCTGATCTTACTGAATGACGGAGCAGGATCGATGGGCCAAATGGCCTACTCCTACTTTTTCTTATGTTCTTATGGAGAGGATCGCATATAACTTGGCTTTCATGCACACAGGAGTTGGATTGATCTGACCTCCAAGTTATAATGCACTTTTATATAGATGCAGACCCATAACTGCTTTGAATTAAAACTAAAGTGGCTGTATAACTGAGACTAAAAGTTCAACTAAAAATAGGTTTGAGAACTGTCCGTCACTTAAAATCAACACCAAAGCAGTTGTTCCTCATAGTGATGGTGTGAAGAAGTTGATCTTCCGTTACTCAAATATCACTTAATTCTGGCTGATCAAAGATTGACATTGCAGTTTATGAAAAAGTTTGGGGCTAGACCTTTGTACCATCTTGGCTGGAGGGAAGGTATATGGTGGCATGTGGTCTTGTAAAGAAATGTTTACGTTAAAGCATGAATTTACACTACAACTGCACAATCAGTCCAGAATGTTATTACTTGCACCAATGCTAAAACAGTAGTGTACATTCAGAGTCAATACCGGACCTCGCTCTGGAGTGAAGCAAAATGAAACTTACTGGAGGAGGATTGCTCTGGTGACAGTAAAACTACTTTGCACCTGTACTATAGCTGTAGTATGAATGCAGCCATACATAAATTGTTAAGTTTCATAATTTTTTTAATCATTCTATTAATAAGTCTTGTTTTTCTCAGATAATGAACAACTAGCTCGTTCTGGTACTAATTGTCTGGAGAATGTTGTCATTCTGAATGGGGAAAAGTTTTTGCCAGAAACGTGGGACAAAACTTGCAACTGCATGTTGGACATCTTCAAGACAACTATTCCTCATGCGTAAGAAACCTCTTAAATAGAAAAAAAAGCTTAACTTTCGTAACCATACATCCTGTGTAATGGGGTTTATATTAATCCTTTAAAATTCAATAATATATTTTCTAAACTACTTTGTATCATTGCTTGAAGGTCCTAGTACATTATAAAGTTACAGTAATGTGTTAATAAAAGAAAATATGCTGGTGCAGTCTTTGAATAGGTAAAACATTAAATGTTTGATTCTACAAATGTAATTTTTTCTCACTGGTTTACTCCCTTTCCCTCTTCTCCTGAATGAATAGACGCCTTGGCTAGGTGTGGTTCCATGGGCACCCATGTCCATTAGCCAGTTAGTGGATATTCATCCTTGAGGTCAACAGTAAGTGTTGGCAGGTGATTCAATCACGGTTGCATTTCAACCAAACCTGATCTTGTCCTCGCCCAACATTGACATCAGTACATTTCAGTAATGATCACTGGATAGAAATCATGAACCAGTTTTCCTGTTCATAACCCAGAGTTGCTGAGACCAATCATTGGACCACTACTAGAAAAAAAGTACTAGGCAAACTAATGGGACTAAAGGTGGACAAGTCCCCTGGACCTGATGGCCTGCATCCTAGGGTCTTAAAAGAAGTGGCTGCAGAGATAGTGGATGCATTGGTTGTAATCTACCAAAATTCCCTGGATTCTGGAGAGGTTGCAGCGGATTGGAAAACTGCAAATGTAACGCCCCTATTTAAGAAAGGAGGGAGACAGAAAGCAGGAAACTACAGACCAGTTAGCCTAACATCTGTCATTGGGAAAATGCTGGAGTCCATTATTAAGCAAGTAGTAGCGGGACATTTAGAAAATTATAATACAGTTAAGCAGAGTCAGCATGGTTTTATGAAAGAGAAATCATGTCTGACAAATTTGCTGGAGTTCTTTGAGGATGTAACGAGCAGGGTGGATAAAGGGGAACCAGTAGATGTCGTTTATTTGGATTTCCAGAAGGCATTTGTTAAGGTGCCACATAAAAGGTTACTGCAAAAGATAAGAGCTCAGGGAATTGGGGATAATATATTAGCATGGATAGAAGATTGGTTAACTAACAGAAAACAGAGAGTCTGGATGAATGGACCATTTTCAGATTGGCAAACTGTAACTAGTGGGGTGCCTCAGGGATTAGTGCTGGGGCCTCAACTATTTACAATCTATATTAATGACAGATGAAGGGACCGAACGTAATGTAGCCAAATTTGCTGACGATACAAAGATAGATGGGAAAGCAAGTTGTGAGGAAGATGCCTGGAATCTGCAAAGGGATATAGATAGGCTAAGTGAGTGGGCAAAAATGTGGCAGATGAAGTATAATGTGGGAAAATTTGAGGTTATCCATTTTGGAAGAATGAAAAAGCAAATTATTATTTAAATGGGGAGAAATTACAAAATGCTGCGGTGCAGAGGGATCTGGGGGTCCTTGTACATGAAACACAAAAAGTTAGCATGCAGGTACAGCAAGTAATTAGGAAAGCAAATGGAATGTTGGCCTTTTTTGCAAGGGGGATGGAGTAATAAAAGTAGAGAAGTCCTGCTACAACTGTGCAGGGCGTTGGTGAGACCACACCTGGAGTACTGCGTACAGTTTTGGTCTCCTTATTTAAGGGGGGATATACTTGCATTGGTGGCAGTTCAGAGAAGGTTCACGCGGTTGATTCCTGAGATAAAGGGGTTGTCTTATGAAGAAAGTTTGGGCCTTTACTCATTGGAGTTTAGAAGAATGAGAGGTGATCTTATTGAAATGTATAAGATTCTGAAGGGGCTTGACAGGGTAGGTGCAGAGAGGATGTTTCCCCTCGTGGGGGAATCTAGAATTAGGTGTTTCAGAAAAAGGGGTCGCCCATTTAAAACGGAAATGAGGAGGAATTTCATCTCTCGGGGTCGTTAATATTTGGAATTCTCTACCCCAGAGAGCTGTGGAGTCCAAGTCATTGAATATATTTAAGGTGGAGATAGACAGATCTTTGAGTGATAAGGGAGTCAAGGGTTATGGGGAGCGGGCGTGAAAGTGGAGTTGAGGCCAAGATCAGATCAGCTATGATCTTATTGAATGGCGGAGCAGGCTCGAGGGGCCAAATGGCCTACTCCTCCTCCTATTTCTTATGCATAGGCTAGGGATTGAACCTGGTATCTTCTTGGCCTGTATAGCTCAGCTACTACTCATTGTATAAAAGATTTATTGTTCCTTACATAAGTTTATAATACAACCCAACTGTGTCAATCGACTTAAATCATGGAGGTAGATTTATAAAGGGCAATATCATGTGAAGTGAGCCAATACAAGAAAAAGAGTTTGCTTTATTGGAATTTGGCAGAATACTGCTGCTCATTGGATTTGATAACTACTGCTTGCAATATGGTCAAATGAGCTCATTGGTTTGTCAGAAATAGGCCATGAAGTCTCACACAGTTGGCATTTGACCTTGTACTGAATTTGCAATGTATACATTGGCCAGGAATTCGTGGTCAGCAGCAAAGCGATGGCGTTCGCTCATGGCCCTGAAGTACGCTTTGTGCAAGGATCTCACAATCACTGTGTTGAGAACTTCGAGTTTTTCGACCTTCAATTTAAATCAATGGAAGTTAATGGGGATCCCCTTGTGCCAACTGCTGTGACATTTTTTTTTTTAGTGAGAGCAAAACAAAGGTTAGGTTCTCACATGGAGAAAAGGCAAACAGACAATAGAGATGGGCAAAGTTTTTAAAAAAAAATTAAAACTTTGTTGAAAAGTTTCTTATTTTTATTAAAATGGACAGATTTCACTCTGCACAAAACTATAATTAGTTTTCCAGGTTCTTAACATTTGTTTAGCAGTAATAACACTGTCAAAACCACAGTGACAACTAATCTCTCTGGGTCTAACTTTTACTGGGGAATTTAACTGTGTACTTACAGCAGAAGAGATTGTGTTTATGTTAGTTTCCCCAATTTGGCTGATTACACAAATTGCCGGCTCTTTGGGGGAAGAGGGCACAGTTGTCATTGACAGACTGCAACTTCAGGATTTCCGCATGGGCCAAATCCCAAAGTTGCAGTCAGTTTCAAAGATGGAATGATCACCGTCATTCTGAATGCAAATTCCAGGCCATTGTACTTCCTGATTTAATCCAAATTGCATAATCTTGAACCTGTAGTACAAAACTGATGAATCCTAGGGTGCTGCACTACGTTAGAGCAGCAACACAGAGTATCATGGCGTGTTGGGACACAGGTCCCCATCTCTGCTTAGCTAGTGCTCTGAGTGGAACTGCAGCTAGAAACCACAGAGCAGCCACTGGGTGTCACCGCACAGGAAGAGGCTGAACCAAAAAGATAATTTCCACCCAAGCTATTCTATTGTGCCTCTTAACTGCCAACTGTGGATATTATTATTGGCCTGCGAGAGCATTGTCCTCCCTCAGATATAGGATGGGTGTGGTATGGAAGAAAATCAGTTGGATGGAGCAGAGGGTGCCTGTATGAGGTTAATATACTTCAAATAAAGCTTTTGAAACCCATTTTCAGTACTTACATTTTGTTTTGTTTTCCCCTTTCTAATCTGGGAATGTTTTTGTAGTGTTCATACTGCTACCTTGGCTGATTAGCTGGCTCACAACCAGCAAATGGCCTACCAAAGCAAAATACTGCAGCTGCTAGAAATACTCAGCGGGTCAGGCAGCATCTGTGGAGAGAGAAACAGAGTTAATGCTTCAGGTCGATGACCTATCGTCAGAACACGAAAGATCCATCGACCTGAAACATTTTCTGTCTCTACAGATGATGCCTAACCCGAGTATTTCCAGCTATATTTATTAAAGTAAATGGCCTACTCCTATTCCTATGATTGTATATAGATTTTTGCGAACCAAAGGTATTAAGGGATATGAGGCAAAGACGGCTATATGGAGTTAGGTCACATATCAGCCATGATCTCATTGAATGGCTGAATAGGCTCGAGGGGCAAAATGGCCTACACCTGTTGCTATATTCCTACGTTATGAGACCTAGGATGATCTTTGTCTGCATGGCTCAATGTCACACCAGTTGGGTGCATTTACCCT
The DNA here is from genome assembly GCF_044704955.1 of Pristiophorus japonicus. Classification (NCBI taxonomy): domain Eukaryota; kingdom Metazoa; phylum Chordata; class Chondrichthyes; family Pristiophoridae; genus Pristiophorus; species Pristiophorus japonicus. The sequence goes on from NC_091977.1 coordinate 397,229,994, forward strand.
CTGAACAGACAATACTGCATGTTATCCCTATAATAGGACATCTCTTTGCTGATCAAAGTTACTGTTTGTAAATAATGTGTTAAGTAATATATATGAAATTTTAGTGGTACTCTGTCTCCAACTCGGTCATACAATTCATTGAATTTGATGGACATGTTAAATGTCCGCAGATCAAATTTGCATTTCACTTGTAGGATTGTAATTTGACAGAAATTACAACATGTCTACAGGCATTAACATTAATGAATTCTGCTGCAGCACAGCATTACAAATATTATTGCATTGTGATTTAGTTGTGAAAATTGGTTTAATTAAACAGATTTAATGTTTTGTATAAATTCTGAATTATAATTTCAAATGATGTACCACTAATTTAAATAGAAATGCTAAAAAAATGAGTTTGTATTGCATGACTTACTGTATGAGGATTATTTTAATAGAATCTATTTATTGTGGTAGCACTGTTTAAAATTACTTTTCAGTTGCAACAGAAATCATGTTGCAGTAATTTGTGTATTTTAGGTTATTATCATGGCGACCCTTACACACTGAAGGTGACTCATTACAAAATGATGCTGGAGAAAAACAGTTGGTATGCATTTCAATATTTCCCCAATTAGCATATTGGCTTCAGCTTCCAAAAGGAATGTAGACCAGTTTAATAAATATCAATGTAGTCTTAAAATCTATCTTTGAATTTTGACAGCTATGTTATGTAAATCAATTTAATTTCACACACTATTTTTATTAATATATTAAATATGGTTCTCTCTCCTCAGGTACAGTCCCCGTCTCCTTCAAATCTGCTGTCATCAACCCTCTCAAAATAAAACCTTGTCCCCCTCTGTCTTTACAAACTACCACCCCCATCTCAAACCTCCCTTTCTCTCCAAAGTCCTTGAACGTGTTGTCACCTCCCAAATCCATGCCCATCTTTCCTAGAACTCCATGTTTGAATCCCTCTAATCACGTTTCCACCCATGCCACAGTACCGAGACGGCTCTTATCAAAGTCGCAAATGACTTCCAATATGACTGTGACAAAAGTAAACTATCCTTCCTCGTCCTTCTCAACTTGTCATAACCTTTGACACGATTGACCTCACCATCCTCCTTCAATGCCTCTCCACTGTCTTCCAGCTGGGTGAGTCTGCACCCGCCTGGTTCCATCCTTACCTCTGCAGGTGTAGTCAGAGAATCACCTGCAATGGCTTCTCTTCCCACTCCCGCACCGTTGCCTCTGGTGCACCTCCACCGTCTCTAAATTGTCAGATTGCTTGTCAGTACTGGATGAGCAGAAATTTCCTCCAACTAAATATTGGGAAGACCGAAGCCATTATCTTGAGTTCCTGCCACAAACTCTGTTTCCTAGCCACCGACTCCATCCCTCTTCCTGGCAAATATCTGAGGCTGAACCAGACAGTTCAGAACTTTGGTATCATATTTGACCACGAGATGAACTTTCGACCACATATCATTGCCATCACTAAACTGTTTATTTCCACCTCCATAACATAGCCTGACTTCGTCTCTGCCTCAGCTCATCTGCTGCTGAAACCCTCATCCATGCGTTTGTTATCACTAGACTTGACTATTCCAACACGCTCCTGGCTGGCCTCCCACATTCTACCCTACGTGAATTAGAGGTGATCCAAGACTCAGCTGCCTGTGTCCTAACTCGTGCCAAGTCACGCTCACCCATCACCCCTGTGCTCGCTGACCTACATTGGCTTCCAGTTAAGTAACGCCTGGATTTCAAAATTCTCATCTTTATTTTCAAATCCCTCCATGGCCTCGCCCCTCCCTATCTCTCTCATCTCCTCCAGCCCCACAAGCGGCCCTCCCCCCCAAGATGTCTGCGCTCCTCTAATTCTGCCGCCTTGAGCATTCCTTATAATCGCTCAACCGTTGGTGACCGTGCCTTCTGTTGCCCCGGCCCCAAGCTCTGGAACTCCCTGCCTAAATTTCTTCACCTCTCTACCTCTCTTTCCTCCTTCAAGACACTCCTTAAAACCTACCTCTTTGACCAAGCTTTTGGTCACTTGCGCTAATTTCAGCTTGTGCAGCTCGGTGCCAAATTATTTTATCAGTCAATACTCCTGTGAAGTGCCTTGGAACGTTTCACTATGTTAAAGGTGCTATATAAATACAAGTTGTTGCCATAATTTGTTACTGAATTATAGTCCATTGTCACTCGTCTTAACCTTCACTCCACTCTTCACCCTACCCTTACTCATTCCCTCTAAGGGCTGGTTACAAGCATCCAGAGGCCCCTTTACCCTTAATCTATTTCCCTCCTCCCCTCCACTTCTCTGTTTCCCCTCTGAGACTTTGCTTTCTTTCAAAATGCAACTTTTCTTTAATGAACGTAATTAGAATAAGAAAGGAAACTGCCTGTCTGCCTTTCACTCTCTCGTGTGCTAGAAATTCAAATCCTTATCTTACATGTGCAAGCAATTATCATTAACTATTGTCACCAAAATAGAGCTAGAAATAATTAGTTGGCTTCAAAATGTAACTTTTTAAGAAAAATAATTGAAGTAACATTAAATAAAAATGCATTCTCTATGTCCCGTGTGTGTGTTTCTCTCATCCTTTTCTCTGACCTTTCTCTTTCCTCTCCATCTCAGCTTAATACACTTTCTAAAGTTGAGAACACGAGAAAGCCACAACAGGTGCGTAATCAGAGCACTGTTGTTTATCTCTGTCATATTCACACACAACTTCTCTGTGTTGGAAAAAAAATCGACATCAATTTTATTTGAACCAAATTTGAAATTTGTCGTCTTGCTTTTCTTCAAATAACTTTGGAAAACATTTTAATCTAGCTAAGGAAAATAATCCCATCAGTAGCATTGAAGGAAGGTAGAGTTGGCTAAAGTGGACTGGGAAAATAGGTTAAAGTGTAAGATGGTTGATAAGCAGTGGCAGATATTTAAGGAGATATTTCATGACTCAACAAAAATATATTCCAGTGAGAAGGAAAGACTTTTAAGAGAAGGAAGAATCATCTGTGGTTAACTAAGGAAGTAAAGGAAGGTATCAAATTGAAAACAATGGCATACAAAGTGGCCAAGATTAGTGGGAGGCCAGAGGATTCGGAAACTTTTAAAAACCAGCAAAGGACAACTAAAAAAAGTAATAGAGGGAGAAGATAGATTACAAAAGTAAACAAGCAAGAAATGTGGAATTCTCTACCACAGAAAGTTGTTGAGGCCAATTCACTAAATATATTCAAAAAGGAGTTAGATGTAGTCCTTACTACTAGGGGGATCAAGGGATATGGCGCGAAAGCAGGAATGGGGTACTGAAGTTGCATGTTCAGCCATGAACTCATTGAATGCGGTGCAGGCTCGAAGAGCCGAATGGTCTACTCCTGCACCTATTTTCTATGTTTCTATAAAAACCGATAGTAAGAGTTTCTACAGGTATATAAAAAAGCAAGAGAGTAGCTAAAGCAAACATTGGAGGATGAGACTGGGGAATTAATAATAGAAAATAGGGAAATGGCAGAGACTTTGAACAAATATTTTGTATCGCTCTTCATGGGAGAAGACACTAAAAACATCCCAATAAGTGGCTATAGGGAGGGAGGAACTTAAAACAATCACTATCACAAAAGAAAAAGTACTCGGTAAAATAATGGACTAAAGGTGGACAAGTCCCCTGGACCTGATGGCTTGCATCCTCGTGTCTTAAAAGAAGTGGCTGCAGAGCTAGTGGATGCATTGGTTGTAATCTACCAAAATTCCCTGGATTCTGGTGAGGTCCCAACAGATTGAAAAACCGCAAATGTAACGAGCCTATTTAAAAAAGCGGACAGAAGCAGACAGAAAGCAGAAAACTATAGATCAGTTAGCCTAACATCTGTTGGGAAAATACTGGAGTCCATTATTAAGGAAACAGTAGCAGGACATTTGGAAAAGCATAATACAGTCAAGCAGAGTCAGCATGGTTTTTATGAAAGGGAAATGATGTCTGACAAATTTGCTGGAGTTCTTTGAGGATGTAATGAGCAGGATGGATACGTGGGGAACCAGTGGATGTGGTGCATTTGGATTTCCAGAAGGCGTTCGATAAGGTGCCACATAAAAGGTTACTGCACAAGATAAGAGCTCATGGGGTTGGGGGTAATATATTAACATGGATAGAGGATTGGCTAACTAACAGAAAACAGAGTCGGGATAAATGGGTCATTTTCTGGATGGGGTAACTAGTGGGTGCCACAGGTATCAGTGCTGGGGCCTCAACTAGTTACAATCTTTATTAATGATTTGAATGAAGGGACCAAGTGTACTGTAGCCAAGTTTGCTGATGATACAAAGATGGGTGGGAAAGCAAGTTGTGAGGAGGGCATAAACATCTGCAAAGAGATATAGACAGGCTAAGTGAGTGGGCAACAATTTGGCAGATGGAGTATAATCTGGGAAAGTGTGAGGTTATCTACTTTGGCAGAAAAAATAAAAAAGCAAATTATTATTTAAATGGAGAGAAATTACAAAATGCTGCAGTCCAGAGAGACCTGTAAATCCTTGTGCATGAAACACAAAAAGTTTGTATGCCGGTACAGCAAGTAATCAGGAAGACAAATGGAATGTTGGCCTTTATTGCAAAGGGGCTGGAGTAGAAAAGCAGCGAAGTCCTGCGACAACTGTACAGGGTATTGATGAGGCCACATCTAGAGTACTGCGTATAGTTTTGGTCTCCTTATTTAAGCATATACTTGCTTTGGAGGCAGTTCAGAGAAAGCTCACTAGGTTGATTCCTGAGATGAAGAGGTTGACTTATGAAGAAAGGTTGGGCCTGTACTCACTGGAGTTTAAAAGAATGAGAGGTGATCTTATTGAAACATATAAGATACCGAGGGGGGTTGACTAGGTAGATGCAGAGAGGATGTTTCTCCTCATGGGGGAATCTAGAACTAGGTGGCATAGTTTCAGTATAAGGGGTCGCCTATTTAAAACTGAGATGAGGAATTTCTTCTCTGAGGGTTGTAAATCTGTGGAATTTTCTGCCCAGAGAGCTGTGGAGGCTGGGTCATTGAATATATTTAAGGGGGAGATGGACAGATTTTTGAGCGATAAAGGAGTGAGGGGTTATGGGGAGCAGGCAGGGAAATGGAGCTGAGCCCAAGATCAGATTAACCATGATAGTGAATGGTGGCGCAGGCTCGAGGGGCTAAATGGCCTACTTTTATTTCTTATGTTATGTGCTGATGCATTCTGGGAAATTAGGTTCATTGCACATGCTCAGGCTGTAAAATCTAAATTCTAATCAGAGTCACAGCTCTCGACAAAAATATCAAGTCCAAGTACAGGCTTTTTGGAGAGGCTGAGGCTTTCAAGTAAAAACTTTAATGAAGGCATTAAAATACAATTCATCAGCTGAGGCAGAGTGGTAGGTGGTAATCAGCAGGAGGTTTCCTTACACAATGGTAGCGGTGGAATTTAAATTCAATTAATTAAAAAATCTGGGGGGGGAAAATTAGTGATGGTGACCATGAAACTAAAGGATTGTCTGAAGCCAACTGTTTCACTAATGTCCTTTAGGGAAGGAAATCTGCCCTTACCCGGTCTGGCTGATATGTGACTGAATCCACAGCAATGGAGTTGACTCTTAACTATTCTCTTGAAATGGCTTAGCAAGCCACTCAGTAGTATCAAACCGCTAGGAAATACGATAAGAATAAAACGGGACTAAGCACCGGATTCAGACACGGCAAAGGTATACCCAGCCCAGTTAACTCTGCAAAGTCCTCCTCTGGGTACTTCTGCCAAAATTGGGAGAGCTGACCCACAGACTAGGCAAGCAACATAGTCATACTCACAGAATCATACCTGGCAGCCAAAGTCCCAGACTCCTCCATCACTATCCCTGGGTATGTCTGGTTCCACAGGCAAGACAGACCCACCAGAGGTGGCAGCACAGTGGTATACAGTTGGGAAGGAGTGGCCCTGGGAGTCCTCAACATTAGCTCCAAACCCCATGAAGACCCATGGCTTCAGGTCAAGCATGGGCAAGGAAAACCTCCTGTTGATTACCACCTACTGCTCTGCCTCAGCTGATGAATCTGTACTCCTTCATGTTGAACAGCACTTGGAAGAAGTACTGAGGTAACAAGGGCACAGAATGTACTCTGGGTGGGGGACTTCAATGTCCTTCACCAAGAGTGGCTCGGTAGCACTGACCGAGCTGGTCAAGTCCTGAAGAACACTGCTGCCAGACTGGGCCTGCGACAGGTGGTGAGAGAACCAACACGAGGGAAAAAGCTACTTGACCTCACCAATTTTCCTGTCACAGATGCATCTGTCCATGACCGTATTGGTAGGAGTGACTACCGCACAGTCCTTGTGGTGACAAAGTCTCGTCTTCACACTAAGGACACCCTCGATCGTGGTTTGTGGCACTACTACCATGCTAAATAGGTTAGATTCAGAACAGATCTAGCAACTCAAAACTGTGCATCCATGAAGTGCTGTAGGCCATCAGCAGCAGAATTGTATACCACCACAATCTGTAACCTCATGGCCTGGCATATCCCTCACTATTATTATCATTAAGCCAGGGGACCAAACCTGGTTCAATGAGGAATGCAGAAGAGCATGCCAGGAGCAGCGCCAAGCAAACCTAAAAATGAGATGCTAACCTAGCAAAGCTACAACACAGGACTACATGCATGCTAAACAGCGGTAGCAGCATGCTATCGACAGAGCTGAGCAAACCTACAACCAACAGATCAGATCAAAGCTCAGCAGTTCTACCACATCCAGTCGTGAATGGTAGTGGACAATTAAACATCTAGCGGGAGGAAGAGGCTCCATGAACATCCGTATCCTCAATGATGGCAGAGCCCAGCACGCACGTGCCAAAGTCAAATCTAGACCGTTTGCAACCATCTTCAGCCAGAAGTGCCAAGTGGATGATCCATCTCAGCCTCCTTCTGAGGTCCCCACCATCACAGAAGCTAGTCTTCAGCCAATTTGATTCACTCCATGTGAAATCAAGAAACGTCTGAGCACTCTGAATCCAACAAAAGCTATGGTCCCTGACAACATCCCGGCTGTAGTGCTGAAGACTTGTGCTCCAGAACTAGCTGCACCAATAGCCAAGCTGTTCCAGTACAACTGCAACATTGCCATCTACCCGACAAAGTGGAAAATTGCCCATATATGTCCTGCCCACAAAAAAGCAGAACAAATCCAATCTGGACAATCTGCCCTATCAACCTACTCTCAATCATCAGCAAAGTGATATTCGGTGTCGTTGACAGTGCTCACCAGTGCTAGTTTGGGTTCCACCAGGACCACTCGGCTCCAGATATCATTACAACCTTGGTCCAAACATGGATAGAAAAGCTGAATTCCAGAGGTGAGGTGAGAGTCACTGCCCTTGACATCACGGCAGCATTTGATCGAGTGTGGCATCAAGGAGCCCTAGTAAAATTGTTGTCAATAGGAACTCTCCACTGGCTGGAGTCATGCTTAGCACAAAGGAAGATGGTTGTGATTGTTGGAGGTCAATCATCTCACCGCAAATTCTGGCCCATTATACATAGAGAGCATTCTACAGGTGATTGGCGTTATTGGTGTTCTTCCATGAGTGCAAGACTCAATATTAAATTATTCAATTTTCAGTAAGACACTGGCAGTTGTTTAATCTGCAGTTTGGTTGCTGATTTGTTACTAATAAAATCTTTGGAGTGTTATATGTAGTAGCAACAGTTATATTTAGACCTGGGCAGTTGAGTTGTGCATGGCATGAAATAAAACTGTGAAAATAAAAAGTCAGGTGTAAAAATTTCAGTTTGAAATAACACTGCATTTTGGTTCTTCAATATAGAAATCCAATTTTATTTGAAATTGTTTGCTTATTTGCCTTTCTAGGATGCTGTTTCTCAGAAGTCAGTGGACATCCTGAGTAAGGGTGATGACCAACAGTCTGTGACCAGTGCAGAGAGGTATCCTTTAGATTGGCGCCAGAGCCAGTTTAGTCTTGGATCCAATGCCAGTGATGATGCTGCTAAAGCTAAGACACCATCAAGTAAGCTGTTGGCAAGCGAAGTTAAAAGAAACAATGTTTGCCTAACAATGTAATGAGGATTTTACATATTGGATTCCTTGCCCAATTTAAATAATCGCACTTCTCTAACTGTGTCACAAAGCACTCCTTGCTAGGATATGGAATCAGTCTGTACCCAAACCTGTGCCAGTATTTGACATAACTTGCTGTTTGGATATGCATGTAATTGACCGGGATTAATTTTCCTTCCATTTAACATCTTTTCCCAGATGCATTCCCTCCCGCATCACCAAAATAGGAACCAAAATTATCCCAGAATATGCATCTATATAAAATCGTTATTGCAGTATGTTTATGTAACTAAAGAGATGGGGTGAAAAATTGAATAGCTTAGCGCCCACCCGCTCACCAACTTGATTGGGGTTTAGCGGCGGAGCTAATAGTGAGCGCCAGGGAATGTTGCACCAGTGTGGAATGTCCCTATCGCGCCACAGAAGCCAATTTCAATGTTTTTGCCTGCCTTAGCGGCCGGCTCTAATCTCGCCAGAGAAAACTGCCGTGAAAAGCTGTCCCGGGGCACTAATGAAAGGGATTAGTGTGCCAGGTAAGTTTTAGTGATTTTACTTCCTTTTATTTGCTGTGATATTACTTTATTTGGGGTGCCTGATGTTTAAAATAGGTGATTTGTAATTTATTTTCAGTTTTCATATTTTGCAGCGATCCTTCTCTTAGTGTGCTGTTTTTTTAGCGCCAGAACTTCAGGAGCACTGCTGCTTAGCGCCCTAAGAGAAGTGTGGAATGCTTCCTTTAGCGCTCCACTCCACTCTTAGGGTGCTAATAATCAATTTTGCTACTTCCGGCGCTAAAATTAAGGCCCAGGTGATATTGGCGCCTTAAGACCGCATTTATTCCATTTTTCCCCCAGTTTTTCTCCATTGAAGATGTAAGAATTTTGATATGGTGGCTTTACAGTTAATTTTATTTTACCCCATATGGATGAATAGTATGTTCCATTGGACTACATTGAATTGTAATTGCAAAGCCTGCCCTGTTCACTAGAAATTATGCGCAGCTTTCCCCTGTAATGCAAAGGAGTTCCATGAATTAAGTTCTTACACTATTTGTCCAACAGCAATATTAAACACACAAGAGGTGCTTCCCGTCGTGCTAGATGCATTGTGCATGTGGTTTTGCACCACACAGGCCAAGAAGGTGTGCTGAGTTGGTGAATCTCAGCTGGGCTGGATTTATAGGCACATGCACATGGCCTCAGCATCCCAGGCTACTAATGGGCTAGCCATCGATCCCTGCTGGAATAGAATATGTAGGATTTTGGCAAGGACAAGATCAAGCTTGTCTGTATTACTTCCCACCCCTCAATGATAAATAGCCTGATAGTATTCACTGCCTAGCTGTTTGGACTCATACTTGAGGAATGGGCAAAAGGGTGAGGAACCAGAGGACTGCCAGTGCTGTGGAACCATACCACAGCATGAATCATGGCCTTTAGTCGAAGAGGTTAAGGGAGAAGAAAAGTTTGAAGAGGTAGCAGTGATGAAATCTGTATGCCCCTAAAGTTCATAAACTATAACAGCTGTTTTTTGTGTAACAGTTGATTTGCAGTCAGCATGCAGCTGCAACTATTTTAAACAAAAGATTGGAAATTATCACAGAATAAAGCTTGAGTTAAGCCTTATATTACAGATAAATATACTTGCATAATATCTCACAGTTCACTTGTTAAATAATCCGTATAGCCTGCATTTATAATTGATTTACTGTGTACATTTTCAGTTGCATTTGTTCAAAAACAGAAATGATGATCGATATAAACAATCCATGCTCTTCCTTCAGGAGTACCAGAGCAGAAGTTGTTTGCTGCACTTCTCATTAAATGTGTCGTCCAGCTAGAGTTAATTCAGACAATCGACAATATTGTGTTCTTTCCTGCAACCAGCAAAAAGGAGGATGCTGAGAACTTGGCTGCAGCTCAGGTATAGGTCAACTATTAACTATTTGTAAAGTGAAATGTTTTTTAATCATTGGAAAGGTGACTGGAAATTTCACGGTAACTAACCTACAAAAAAAGCATGTAAAGAAATTCAACATTTGTGAAAAATTATCTTGTTAGAACTTACTGCTTTTAAAGCAACACACTGGTTTAATGTTTCACTTGAGTTGAAATTGTATAATTGAAAGTATGTGTTTTTATTTCTAATACCGTAACGACATTGTTAGTATATTTTTTTCTAAACTATCATTTAAAATCTTAATTCTGATAAGATTTGTTATCCTAATTCTGATTAGACAACCTGTTACCATTACGCAACCTTTCAAACGCGGGATTATTGTAGCAGCATAGTAACTATTGAGGATCTGTTGTGATGTAGAAACAGCACCATTATCATTCAGTATGAGGTTTTGTAATTGTACAATCTTGAATACAACTCTGCTATCCTTTGGTTTCTAGTTTATTTAACGGTGCCCCCAAGTTAAATTTTCCCCTGAGTAGAAGGTTTAAGAGGTCTCTGACTAAGTGGGTTTGGATGCACAGTGTCGCAAGAGCAGAAGCATAATTTGGGAGTCAGTTTAGCTATCGGGTAAATTGATAAAATAAATATTGGTTTGCTGACATTACTTTAATTGCTAAATAAGTGATTAGTTTAGCTCTAATCACTGTCACATTTTAATATTTATTTTGGAATATTGCTTCATTATTTTTTCTGTGAAAATATTTTAACCCCTGTTGAAGACAAGGGGCTAAGCAGGCTGCAAAGGAAATAGCCATCTGCTGCTCATGTATAGCCCGGTAAAAAATTTAGAAAGGCTTTCATGCATGGTTTTGACGCGCAGTGCTGCAATAGCGGCAATATAACATGAGAGTCAAGTCAGCCATTTAACATGCTCATAAAATAAATGTTATTTTGCTGGCGGAACTTTAAATTCTCATAAAGCTGACTTAATGAGGATTATTCATTCTATTCTACAAGAAAGACTTGCATTTATATAGCTTCTTTTGCAATCTTAGGACATCCCAAAGCACTTCACAGCCAAATAAGAACTTTTGAAGTGTAGTCACTGTTGTAATATAGCAAATGCGATAGACAATTTACACACAGCAAGTTCCCACAAATAATAATGTGATAATGACCAGGTAATCCGTATTAGTGATGTTGGTTGAGGAATAAATATTGGTCAGGACACTGGGGATAACTCCCCTGCTCTTCTTCAAAATAGTGCCATGAGATCTTTTATGTTCACCTCAGAGCAGATGGGGCCTTGGTTTAACGTCTCATCAAAAGACAGCACCTCTGACAGTACAGTACTCCTTCAGCACTGCACTGGTGTGTCAGCCTAGATTTTTGTGCTCGAGTCGCTCAGGTGGTATGAGAAGCCACAGCATTCTGACTTGAAGGCAAGAGTGCTACCCACTGAGCTACAGTTGACACTACAACATTTCATGCCCACACTACAACATTTGAAAAGGTGTGACTAAGTTATCAGTTTTTCATAAGATTATGGGGCCGAAATTGCCCCCCGACCACAAAGTAGGCGCACCCACCAATCCATAGGGTGGAGATTGGACCGATATTCACTTCTTTGTTTTCTATTTCCAGTCGGGGCGGTGATGAGGGGTGGAAATGCCGTTGGAGCGGGGCGGCAAGCATTACGAGTCATCAGTGCACTGCGCTGATGACGTCTGCGAGACGCAGATGTGCTGCGTCGTGCTTATGCATCACAACGTCTCTCTCCTTCAGTTAAAGGGGAGGGCCACTGCGAACTCTGCAATTAGTTTAGTTAGGTCCACTGGGCCACTAGGGAGGGTTTCAACTGGGCCAGCAGCCCGGTACCCATAGAAACATAGAAAATAGGTGCAGGAGTAGGCCATTCGGCCCTTCGAGTCTGCACCGCCATTCAATAAGATAATGGCTGATCATTCCCTCAGTACCCCTTTCCTGCTTTCTCTCCATACCCCTTGAACCCCTTAGCTGTAAGGGCCACATCTAACTCCCTCTTGAATATATCCAATGAACTGGCATCAACAACTCTCTGCGGCAGGGAATTCCACAGGTTAACAACTCTCTGAGTGAAGAAGTTTCTCCTCATCTCTGTCCTAAATGGCCTACCCCTTATCCTAAGACTATGTCCCCTGGTTCTAGACTTCCCCAACATCGGGAATATTCTTCCCGCATCAAACCTGTCCAGTCCCGTCAGAATCTTATATGTTTCGATGAGATCCACTCTCATCCTTCTAAACTCCAGTGAATAAAGGCCCAGTTGATCCAGTCTCTCCTCATATGACAGTCCAGCCATCCCTGGAATTAGTCTGGTGAACCTTCACTGCACTCCCTCAATAGCAAGAATGTCCTTCCTCAGATTAGGAGACCAAAACTGAACACAATATTCCAGGTGAGGCCTCACTAAGGTCCTGTACAACTGCAGTAAGACCTCCTTGCCCCTATACTCAAATCCCCTAGCTATGAAGGCCAACATACCATTTGCCGCCTTCACCGCCTGCTGTACCTTCATGCCAACCTTCAATGACTGATGAACCATGACACCCAGGTCTCGTTGCACCTCCCCTTTTCCTAATCTGCCGCCATTCAGATAATATTCTGCCTTCGTGTATTTGCCCCCAAAATGGATAACCTCACATTTATCCACATTATACTGCATCTGCCATGCATTTGCCCATTCACCTAACCTGTCCAAGTCACCCTGCAGCCTCTTAGCGTACCCAAGAGGGGTGCCAGGCTGCCTGTTGGCGGCCGAACCCTTGGCCACCATTGTCGCGCCGACCTCGGAGTCGGCTGACAATTAAAATAAATTGGGGGCGGCGGCAGCGTGCCATCCCCTTCAAAGGGTGGACGTGCCGCAGGGGAAAGTTGACCGTGGCACCGATCGCCGACGGTGCTGCTCCCGCGGGGCAATTTCACACGGGGCAATTGCCCTTGCGGGACGGAAAGGGGGTCGGCGCATGCCCGACGGGTGGCAGCACAGGCAGTGCAGAAACCTGTTCCGCTCCCGCCCCGGGGCAATTTAGGATGGGTCGATCCATCTGTCTGCCCCCGGTTGTTGAAATCTTATCCCTCTTAGAGGCGGTAATGGACCTTAAAGAGGGGGGCAATTTTGGCCCCTCTGACTCGAGTAGCATCACTGCTGGCACTTAATTCTAAATGCATGTTTATGGCGAGATCATGAACTACTACAAGAGCAGAAATATAACTCTGGAGAATATCAGCTTGTTAGATGGCTGACCTGACTTCTGAGTTATACTTTCATTCTTCCTGAATAATAAGAGCTACTGCATTTTACATCTTAATATGTTGCATAAATTCAAATATACCACACAAAATACCAGGGGTGACACTTCATGCATTTTGGAAGAGGAGGAAAGCTGCAGGACTTTTTTGCCAGCTGGAACATTGTCCATTGTTCAATTGTGTAAGTAATCATTAATTGCTGAATCAAAGTCAATGGAGAAACCATTAGTCAATGGGAAATCTCTAACCCCTTTACAATTTTTCCAGACGTCTTCTAGTGCATCTAGCAAGTAACATAATCAGAATGTAGAACTTTTCTCCTTGTTACACTTGCCTGCAACTACCACTCAAAGAAAAATCTGGGAGAGGTAGAAAGGGGCAAATGTATATAAGATATCACATGTTTCCAGGGAACACTTCTAACTTCAAGCAACTAAATATTAATGTGGGATTGAATATAGCTGGAGAGGTATGCTACACATGGGTCATCCATGAAACATTTTGCTTTTCTACCAGAAGTGCTGAAGGAGTGAACCTTAAAATGAAAGGTGCCAACTGCTAAAGGAGAAATAGTATGAAATGAAAAGAGTGATAAATTATGGAGTTTAGATTTACAATGTTTTGATATGTTGTCACTGCAAGGTGAAGAAATCTGTTTTGTGTGTCTTGAGGTGTCACTGATAGGGAAGTATCATGTAATAATGTCTAAGAACTAATTAAAACCAGAATAATTTTATTAAATAACTAGTAAGAAAAATTATTCGTAACAAAATGTTACTAACCTTTGCAAATATAATATGCAAGCAATTCCACTCAACCAATACTATTATTTTATAGTGGCGATTTAACAAATAAACATTCTGGCTGATATGGCTTTGCCTGTTATAAATCACCTGTTATAATTTAAGGTTACCAAAGTTAAGCTTGACTGGTTCCTCTGTTGCCTGATGATGTGAGGAACTTGAATTTTAAAAACATGCAATGAAAATAGCCTTTAGAAATGTGCGGTGCCTGTTTTTTTCTGATTATGTGACCAGCTGTTGATCTTAATTTAACCTCTCACTGTTGGGGTTAGTAGCCAATCGAATTTCTATTGGCAGTCTTATGAAAAATATAAAAAATTGTAAGTGTAGACTTCTGGTGAGAGGTGCAGTTCCCATTTTGTAATTTATCATTCAATTGTTATTCATCAGACTTAATAGTATTTTGGCCCTTTGTGGACTTTTTTTTAAAGGTGGGATTATGATCAAAAACTGCAGCTTTTACAGTTGGGGCAATTTCACAATCGAGTGCCTCCAGCAAGAAATCATGTTGCCAAGCATCACATGCTGGAGAAATTAGCCTATAATCTTGTAGCCTGCTCGCTCACTCTGTGAATGTGACATCCCTGCTAACAGCACAGAATTACCCCTATTAGGTTGACTTCTATTTTGCACTTTTAAGCCCCGTATCCTAAGATTCCTTGCTACTGGCACGCAAAATCAGAAATGCAACTTTGCATGCCCAATTCACATTAGACAATAATTTTCAGCGGCCAAATAAAGGTGAAAATGGACTGCACAACAACCTCATTTAAATAATTATATTATATGTGCTCCATACCAAATCTCGCAACTTTAGATAAGACTTGGCCCACAATATGCACCTTGCTCATAGTGTACACCTTGCCCATAAGGAGAGACTTGGGACCTAGCCTGGTTAAGTAGGCTTTTTAATGTCTTTCAATTGATGGTAATTATTTTGCTCTCTGCGTTACATTTTTCAGATTAGTCCACCATTTTTAGATTTTTGATGCTGCTGATATTTACCTTCATTATTCTTGTTTGCTGCTGACATTTAAATCGCACAGTACAAAGTGACGAGGGTGGGTTTTCCTTTAGGGGTTCCATATATGTTGCATTTTAGGTATGGGGTATTCACAAGGAGTCAACAATTTCAGGTGCAAAGACGAGGTGTTTTCTCCACACCTGTCATTACTCCTGGACCTCCACATTTACCTGGACGTGTCAGAGGTGTCAATTCACTGCCACCACTTCACAAGCCAAATTATCACAAAGTTGTACCATCTGCTGCAGGATGACCTGCAGACATGTGGAACAGGGATAGCTCTTCTATAGAAGTGAAGGTTACCACAGCTTTAACTTTTGAGCAACCTGATCCTTCCACGCCACCACTAGGAATATGTGCCACAGTACACACTTGTATCAAATAAATGACAAATTATGTTTGCTAGGTCAACACCTTCTTCCCTTTCGATGTGGAATGTACAGGGCATAGAGCTTTCACTAGGTGGCAGGGAGTGCAAGGCATTGTAAATGGCAGCCATATGGGCATCAGGGTTCCTTATTTCAATCCCATGGCCTACATGAATAGCAAGGATTTGCACTCATGTAGTCAGATGGAATCTAGCAGTGAAAACATAATTTGACACATCAGTATCCATTATCAATGAAGCCTACATCATTGGCTGTGAAGCACTTTGGGGCGTCCTGAGGATGTGAAATATTGTTTATAAATGCAAGTTCTCCTTTATTTCTTTGGTATACCTCCTGCAACCATACCGCCAACCCTTCAACATCAAAGGTAGCAGTGTTGCCCAATTGGTAATAATTCGTCAACTTTTATGTCACCACCACAACTTACCCTGTAGCAAGCTGTAGCTGTTTAGTAGCTGCTGGCTCATTGGATTTTGTACTCTGCAGCCAAGTGTGCTACAAGCCAAGCTTTCTAGGTAAGGATTTCATGTGCCATTAATCTATTCAAATTAGGCGTAGGGGGAGAGTGACTCTGATCTGGAAATTCAGCCTGGCTTGCCCATTGGCTGCTAGTACAGGTTTCATGGGACAGCTGGACTGCATTTTTGCCACTTTCAGAAAATCGGGGCTCGAGTTCTGTGGTGTGTCTTAGTGGTGTATAGTGGAGGTTATGAACATACCACTCATTGGGAAATCTCAATGTTGCTTTGTATTGCTGTTCAAAGACTTGTAAGGTCAGAACTGATATTGAGAATAAGCAAATTCAGTGCTTTCTTTTATCATTTACAGAGAGATGCAATAGACACTGATGTACATGTTGAAAAGCAAGACCAAGGAATGTATCACTACCTAACTTCAAAACAGCTTTTTAAACTTCTAGACTGCCTACTCGAGTCTCATCGATTTGCTAAGTCCTTTAATTCTAACAATGAACAGAGGACTGCACTATGGAAAGCAGGTGTGTAATGTTTCTCTAATAACATTGTCATGAAATTAGCCGTACATTAACCACCACCACAGGAACAGTAGAAATGGCCTGAGAAATTGATCTACATCAAAACTACAGTCATGAAAATTCATGTTGGAAGCAATCGATAATGCAAAACGTTTGAAAAGAAGTATGCTCATCAGCGTCTATGACACAGTATATTTGCACAATGATGTGGTATAATAGTGGTAAGATGCTGGTTTTACTCTACGCTTCCTTATGATACTAATTTCAATTTCTTTCAATTCTAGTTGTAGTTATGGTGCTTTTTGTAAACGTTTATAATATATGCAGTGTTTGCTATTTATAATATGCAATTTAAAAGTGATTGCAATTATAGCCATGTGAATCTGCCACCTATTGTCTCCCACTTTGACACCCAACAATTACCAAAAAACATAATAAAAATGCAATACAGGGCAATACAACGTGTATTTTGTAGAATAGCGTAAGCTGGAGGGTATGTTCAGGGCAAAGTACATCCCAGGGATTTAAGTAACAATTCTTGAAAATTGAGAGAGAAAATAGAACAATCAATCCACCAAACTGCATATATTATGGTCCCAAAATTCCAGGGCTGGATAGGGCATAAGTCATATTTATGCCGAAGGGGGAATGGGTCGGATGTTGCCCCATTTGATTGGACCTTTAAATTCCTATCAGGGAGGCTATGGCAGATCTATCATCCATGACCCAACGTCAACAATTGTGCATCTTTGTCTGGAGTAAAAATAAAACGGGGAAGGTGGCTCAACCGTGGCTAACAAGGAAATCAAGGATAGTGTTAAATCCAAGGAAGAGGCATATAAATTGGCCAGAAAAAGCAGCAAACCTGAGGACTGGAAGAAATTTAGAATTCAGCAGAGGAGGACAAAGGGTTTAATTAGGAGGGGGAAAATAGAGTATGGGAGGAAGCTTGCTGGGAACATAAAAACTGACTGCAAAAGCTTCTATAGATGCGTGAAGAGAAAAAGATTAGTGAAGACAAATGTAGATCCCTTGCAGTCAGAATCAGGTGAATTTATTATGGGGAACAAAGAAATGGCAGACCAATTGAACAAATACTTTGGTTCTGTCTTCACGAAGGAAGACACAAATAACCTTCTGGAAATACGGGAACCGAGAGTCTAGTGAGAAGGAGGAACTGAAGGAAATCCTTATTAGGCGGGAAATTGTGTTAGGGAAATTGATGGGATTGAAGGCCGATAAATCCCCGGGGCCTGATGGTCCGCATCCCCGAGTACTTAAGGAAGTGGCCCTAGAAATAGTGGATGCATTGATGATCATTTTCCAACAGTCTATCGACTCTGGATTAGTTCCTATGGACTGGAGGGTAGCTAATATAAAAAAGGAGGGAGAGAGAAAACGGGTAATTATAGACCGGTTAACCTGACAGCAGTCGTGGGGAAAATGTTGGAATCTATTATTAAAGATGAAATAGCAGCGCATTTGGAAAGCAGTGACAGGATCGGTCCAAGTCAGCATGGATTTATGAAGGGGAAATCATATGCTTGACAAATCTTCTAGAATTTTTTGAGGATGTAACTAGTAGAGTGCACAAGGGAGAACCAGTGGATGTGGTGTATTTGGACTTTCAAAAGGCTTTTGACAAGGTCCCATACGAGATTGGTGTGCAAAATTAAAGCACTGGTGTGGATAGAGAACTGGTTGGCAGACAGGAAGCAGAGAGTCGGGATAAACAGGTCCTTTTCAGAATGGCAGGCAGTGACTAGTGGGGTGCCGCAGGGCTCAGTGCTGGGACCCCAATTATTTACAATATACATCAATGATTCAGATGAAGGAATTGAGTGTAATATCTCCAACTTTGCAGATGACACTAAACTGGGTGGCGGTGTGAGCTGTGAGGAGGTTGAGAAGAGGCTGCAGGGTAACTTGAACAGGTTAGGTGAGTGGGCAAATGCATTGCAGATGCAATATAATGTGGATAAATGAGAGGTTATCCACTGTGATGGCAAAAATACGAAGGCAGAATATTATCTGAATGGCGGCAGATTAGGAAAAGGGGAGGTGGAACGTGACCTGGGCGTCATGGTACATCAGTCATTGAAAGTTGGCATGCTGGTACAGCAGGCGGTGAAGAAGGCAAATGGTATGTTGGCCTTCATAGCTAGAGGTTTTGAGTATAGGAGCAGGGAAGTCTTATTGCAGTTGTACAGGGCTTTGGTGAGGCCTCACCTGGAATATTGTGTTCAGTTTTGGTCTCCTAATCTGAGGAAGGACGTTCTTGCTATTGAGGGAGTGCAGCGAAGGTTCACCAGACTGATTTCCCGGGATGGCAGGACTGACATGAGGAAAGACTGCATCGACTGGGCCTGTATTCACTGGAGTTTAGAAGGATGAAAGGGGATCTCATAGAAACATATAAAATTCTGACGGGACTGGACAGGTTAGATGCAGGAAGAATGTTCCCGATGCTGGGGAAGTCCAGAACCAGGGGACACAGTCTAAGGATAAGGGGTAAGCCATTTAGGACTGAGATGAGGAAAAACTTCTTCACTCAGAGTTGTTAACCTGTGGAATTCTCTAACACAGAGAGTTGTTGATGCCAGTTCATTGGATATATTCAAGAGGGAGTTAGATGTGGCCCTTCTGGCTAAAGGGATCAAGGGGTATGGAGAGAAAGTAGGAAAGGGGTACTGAGGTGAATGATCAGCTATGATCTTATTGAATGGTGGTGCAGGCTTGAAGGGCCGAATGGTCTGCTCCTGCACCTATTTTCTATGTTTCAAGCAGGTGTGCTCAGGGAGTTCTCTGACAAAGATAAGAATCTACACCAGTGTGTCCTGACTCACCATGAGCAATGCCATGGAAGAGTTCCCTGTTATTTAAAAAATATTCTGTGATGGTAATTTACAAGCAGTTGCCTTAATTCTAGATTAAGATAACAATTATAATCTGCTCAAACCTGAATTTGCAATTTCTGATGTCATTTGATCCCTGTTGCCTAGTAATCTACAGCATATGTTGTTCCACGTTAATGCACAACCGTATAAATATATGTACAAATACCTTAAAACTTATGCCGTCCTTGATATTGACCAGTTTCCAACTGAGTTAGTAGCTATCTCGTAAATGGAAAGATGACACTCTGTCATCCTTTTCTAATCTAATATATTCTCTACTGGTCAACGCATTGATTTGTTTCTAGTCCTGTTAAATTCCTCCGACAAGAAAAAAATAATTTACTGGTAGGTAAGGTCAGAGCATTATATTACTCGAAGTTACTACATAATTACACTTTTATGGAGTATAGAATCATAGAATAGTACAGCACAGAAGAGGCCATTCAGCCTATCAACTCTGAAGAACAATCTTTTGAAGAACAATCCAATTAGTCCCACTCCCCTGCTCTTTCTCCATATCCCTCCACTTTCTTTCCTTCAAGGAGTTATCCAATTTCC
The DNA here is from genome assembly GCF_044704955.1 of Pristiophorus japonicus. Lineage (NCBI taxonomy): Eukaryota > Metazoa > Chordata > Chondrichthyes > Pristiophoridae > Pristiophorus > Pristiophorus japonicus. Next base: position 397,249,941 of record NC_091977.1, read on the forward strand.
TTTTGATAACTACTATTGAATCTGTTTCCACCACCCTATTGGGCAGTCGATTCCAAATCCTAACCACTCGTTGCATAAAAAGGTTTTTCCTCATATCGCCCCTGGTTCTTTTGCCAGTAAAGTTAAAATCTGTGCAATTGATTATTGATCCTTCAGCATTGGAAACCGTTTCTTTTTATTTACTCTATCTAAAACCTTCATGATTTTAAAAAGTAGTTTTTCTATCAGTAACACAATTGCTTTTAGGGATTTCTTAAAGTTTTGAATTTCTCTATTGGTATTAATTTGTCAGTTTGAGATATCACCTTGGCATATTACTCAAGGCTATTGTCTCAAGTTTGAAATGAGCAGCACTTTTGCTTACAGAAATAGATTAAAGGTGTTAACTACAATGAGAGATTTTTTTCAGTAAAGGTGAGTTGATTACACTCAAATTGCACATAGTAAATTGAGCTCAATTCTAGCTAAATAATTTATCCATCAATTTATACAATTAACGCTATTACCTCAAACAAATGTGTGTATTTTATATATTGTATATATTTTGTATCATGTATAAATATTAGCAAATTGCTCATGGCATTGTATGCAATCAGTTGATATATTTTATTTATACAAAGTTGCGACAGAATTAGGGGAGAGACTTCAGAACTTGCTCCATGTATACCTAGTGACCAGAGCCTGCAACTATATTATGATTTTTGATGTAGCAAAATTAAATGGGAAATGTTCACAGCAATTTACAGTGGTACATTTTAACACACGAGCTTGACCAAAAATTGCGACAACAGGCAGTAAGATTTGTGAACAATATAATAATTAATTATTATTTCTTTGCCTACAGGAGTCAACAGTGTGATCTTCAAATGAAGTGGGGTTAGAAAGAGGGGATAATTGGATCAGGGTGTACAAATATAATTCAGTTCCCACTTTAAAGTTGTCCATTCTGCCCTTATTTTGTGCAATACTTTGATTTTATTAGAATCATAGAAATTTACAGCACGGAAGGAAGCCATTCGGCCTATTGTGTCCGTGCCGGCCGACCAAGAGCTATCCAGCCTAATCCCATTTTCCACTTCTTGGTCCATAGCCTTGAAGGTTATGGCACTTCAAGTGCATATCCAAGGGCTGGATTTTCCTTTTAAATTGCCATTGTCCAATTCTTAGCGGTGTTCCGGTGGTTGCGTTTTTTCCAACTTGTTGGAATGCCGCTGGTGCATGCTCCCGCGGTTTTCGGATGCTCCATGTCGGCGGCAGTGAAGCGGTGCAGGAGCGAAGTGGAGCGGGCGGCGTGCGGCAGAGGAGGCCTATCGACTTGGGAATCTTCGGCTCCCAAGTTGTGCACATGCGCGTGTGGCTGTCGAGCTCCATCCCCCGAGAGGCCAGAGACTGCCAGCCTGAGATCGCTGTTGGGTGGGGGAAAGAGAGTGAGATTGCAGTGGAGGTGGGGTGGGGTGGGGGGGCGGGAGAGGGAGAGACTGGGGGTGGTGAGTGAGACTAATGTGAGTGAGACTAGTGAGTGAGAGAGTCTAAAGGAGTAAATGAGGCTTTATTAGACCATTTATATTATTGCCTAACATTAGAAAATATTACAATCCATTTAAAAATACATAACTGTGGAGAACTATAAAGATCTGTGCAATATCAAACAAACCTGTCAGATCTGTGTCCATATCGCCCACTTAAGATCCAGTAAGACCTGCTTTTTCAGGACAGTATTAAGGTCCGGTGGTAAAAGGATCTTAATGACGAAACTTCCATTTTGGGTGGTAATATATGGGCGAACAGTATCGAATACTGCCCGGCGGTAATGACTGGAATTTGCTGCTGGGTGGTTAATGAGCAATTTGAGAGGAAACTTGTATTTCTGGGCGGTAAATGGGCGATTTGAGAGGAAACTCTAGTCCCAAGTATTTTTTAAATGCGGTGAGAGTTTCTGCCTCGACCACCCTTTCAGACAGTGAGTTCCAGACCCCTACCACATTCTGCGTGAAAAATATTCCCCTCGAATCCCCTCTAAACCTCCGACCAATGACTTTAAATATGTGCCACCTGGTTGTTGACCCTTCTGCTAAGGGAAATAGGTCCTTCCTATCCACTCTATCAAGGCCCCCCATAATTTTATACACCTCAATTATGTCTCCCCTCAGCCTTCTCTGTTCCAACAAAAACAACCCCAGCCTATCCAATCTTTCCTCATTCTCCAGTCCAGGCAACATCCTCGTAAATCTCCTCTGTATCCTCTCTAGGGCAATCACATCTTTCCTGTAATGTGGTGACCAGAACTGCATGTAGTATCTAGCTATGGCCTCACTTGTGTTTTATACAGTTTTACACAGTTCAAACATAACCTCCCTGCTCTCATATTCTAAGCCTTGGCTAATAAAAGCAAGTATCCCGCATGCCTTTTTAACCACCTTATCTACCTGTCCTGCTACCTTCTGGAATATGTGGACATGCATCCCAAGGTCCCTCTGTTCCATTACATTTTTCAGTGTCCTACCATTGTGTATTTCCTTGCCTTGTTAGCCCTCCCCAAATGCATTACCTCGCACATCTCCGGATTGAATTCCATTTGTCAGTGTTCTGTCCACCTGACCAGTCCATTGATATCTTCCTGCATTCATTTTCATTATTAACCACGCTGCTAATTTTTGCTTACTTCTTAATCATACTCACAACATTCAAGTCTAAATCATTGATATATACCTCAAAAAGCAAGGGACCTAGTACCTGCGGAACCCCACTAGAAACAGCCTTCCATTCACAAACACCCATCGCCCATTACCCTGCTTCCTGCGTCTGAGCCAATTTTAGATTCAACTTGCCACTTTGCCCTGGATCCCAGGGGCTTTTACTTTCGTGCCCAATCTGCCATGCGGGACATAGAAACATAGAAAATAGGTGCAGGAGTAGGCCCTTCGAGCCTGCACCACCATACAATATGATCATGTCTGATCATGCAACTTCAGTACCCCATTCCTGCATTCTCTCCATACTCCTTGATCCCTCTAGCCGTAAGGGCCACATTTAACTCCCTTTTGAATATATCTAACGAACTGGCCTCAACAACTTTCTGTGGTAGAGAATTCCACAGGTTCACAACTCTCTGAGTGAAGAAGTTTCTCCTCATCTCGGTCCTAAATGGCTTACCCCTTATCCTTAGACTATGACCCCTGGTTCTGGACTTCTCCAACATCGGGAACATTCTTCCTGCATCTAACCTGTCCAATCCCATCAGAATTTTATATGTTTTCTATGAGCTCCCCTCTCATCCTTCTAAATTCCAGTGAATATAAGCTTAGACGACCCAGTCTTTCTTCATATGTCAGTTCTGCCATCCCGGGAATCAGTCTGGTGAACCTTCGCTGCACTCCCTCAATCGCAAGAATGTCCTTCCTCAGATTAGGAGACCAAAACTGCACACAATACTCAAGATGTGGTCTCACCAAGGCCCTGTACAACTGCAGTAAGACCTCCCTGCTCCTATACTCAAATCCTCTTGCTATGAAGGCCAGCATGTCATTTGCTTTCTTTACTACCTGCTGTACCTGCATGCCTACCTTCAATGACTGATGCACCATGACACTCGGTTCTCGTTGCACCTCCCCTTTTACTAATCTGTCACCATTCAGATAATCTGCCTTCCTGTTTTTGCCACCAAAGTGGATAACCTCACACTTATCCATTTGCCCATTCACCTAACCTGTCCAAGTACCCCTGCAACTTCCTAGCAGGGGCCTATCAAAAGCCTCGCTAAAATCCATATACACTACATCAAACACACTGCCCTCATCGACTCTCCTTGTTACCTCGTCAAAAATGTTGATCAAGTTAGTCAGATACGGCCTTCTCTTAACAAATCCATGCTGACTGTTATTGATCTGTGTTTTTCTAAATGAAGATTTATCCTGTCCCTCAGAATTTTTTCCAGTAATTTTCCCACCACTGACAGTCGGCTGACTGGCCTGTAATTACTCGGTTTATCCCTTTCTCCCTTTTTAAACAATGATACAACGTTAGAGGTTCTCCAGTCCTCTGGTAGCCAGAGAGGATTAGACAATGATGGTCACTGAAAGAGGGAGGGGGAGAAAGAACAAAAGGGAAGGTCTGTGATAGGTTGGAAGACAGGAGAGATTAGAGAGACAAAAGGGATGATGGCCCAAATTCAAATGGTAATGCCAGGAGTTCGAAAAACATTGGTCAAGATAGGGTGTGAATGGTGGGATAATGACCAACTGCCATTAGAGACAAGGAGAGAAAAAGAAAGAAACAGGCTCTGGGCAGGTAGGGTGGGGGGGAAGGGAGCCAAAGATTGGCAGCGGTTACACTTCCTCTTATTATGTTTATTTCATTTAATATTTCACGCTCCTCCTTGATTGCAATATCTGCATTGTCCCTATTTTGTGAAAACAGACCACGTCTTCCCCCTCCCCACACACATTACCTTCATGGTCTCTAATAGGCCCTAATCTTTCTCTAGTTATTCTCTTGCTCTATATGTATTTATAAAACATCTTTGGGTTTTTCGTGATTTTACTTGCCAATATTTTTTCATGCCCTCTCTTTGCTTTCCTAATGTCCTTTTTAATTTCACCCCTGGACTTTCTTTACGCTAGGGTTTCTGTAGTATTGAGCCCTTGGTATCTGTCATAAGCCTCTCTGTTTTCTTTATCTTACCCTGTATGCCCTTTGACATTCAGGGAGGTCTAGATTTGGGAGACCCACCCTTTTACTTTGTGGGAACATATTTGCTCTGAACTCTCACTATCTCCTCCTTGAATGCCTCTCACTGCTCTGACACTGATTTACTTTCAAGTAGCTGTTTCCAGTCCACTATGGCTAAATCTCATCTCAGCTTAGTAAAATTGGCTTTTCCCCAATTGAGAATTTTTATTCCTGGTCTTTCTTTGTCCTTTTCCATAACTACCCTAAATCTAACCGAATTATGATCACTACCACCAAAATGCTCTCCCACTGATACCCCTTCCATCTGCCCAGCTTAATTCCCCAAAACCAAGTCCAGAACCGCCCCCTCCTTTGTTAGGCTTGCTGCATACTGGCTAAAAAAGTTCTCCTGAATGCATTTTAGGAATTCTGCACCCTCTATATCCTTCACATTAATTCTATCCCAGTTAATATTAGGGTAGTTGAAATTCTCTATTATTACTGCCCTATAGTTTTTGCACCTCAGAAATTTGCCTACATATTTGCTCTTCTATCTCCCTCTGACTGTTTGGGGTCTCTAGTATTCTCCCAGCAGTGTGATTACCCCTTTTTTGTTCTTCAGTTCAACCCATATGTCCTCATTTGATGATCCCTTGCAGTCAGAATCAGATGCATTTATAATGAAGAACAAAGAAATGGCAGACTAATTAAACAAATATTTTGGTTCTGTTTTCACGAAGGAAGACACAAATAACCTTCCGGAAATACTACAGGGCCGAGGGTCTAGTGAGGAGGAGGAACTGAAGGAAATCCTTATTCGTCGGGAAATTGATGGGATTGAAGGCCGATAAATCCCCAGGGCCTGATAGTCTGCATCCCAGAGTACTTAAGGATGTGGTCGTAGAAATAGTGGGTGCATTGGTGGTCATTTTCCAACATTCTATAGACTCTGGATCAGTTCCTATGGATTGGAGGGTAGCTAATGTAACCCCACTTTTTAAAAAAGGAGGATGAGAGAAAACAGGGAATTATAGACCGGTTAGCCTCACATTGGTAGTGGGGAAAATGTTGGAATCAATTATTAAAGATGTAATAGTGCATTTGGAAAGCAGTGACCGGATCGGTCCAAGTTAGCATGGATTTATGAATTGGAAATCATGCTTGACAAATCTTCTAAAATGTTTTGAGGATGTAACTAGTAGAGTGGACAAGGGAGAACCAGTGGATGCGGTGTATTTGGACTTTCAAAAGGCTTTTGACAAGGTCCCACACAAGAGATTGGTGGCAAAATTAAAGCACATGGTATTGGGGGTAATGTATTGTTGTGGATAGAGAACTGGTTGGTAGACAGGAAGCAAAGAGTATGAATAAATGGGTCCTTTTCAGAATGGCAGGCAGTAACTAATGGGGTACCGCAAGGTTCAGTGCTGGGACTTATAATTTATAGTATACATTAATGATTTAGACGAAGGAATTGAATGTAATATCTCCAAGTTTGCAGATGACACTAAGCTGGGTGGCAGTGTGAGCTGTGAGGCGGATGCTAAGAGGCTGTAGGGTGACTTGGACAGGTTAGGTGAATGGGCAAATGCATGGCAGATGCAGTATAATGTAGATAAATGTGAGGTTATCCACTTTGGTAGCAAAAACAGGAAGGCAGAATATTATCTGAATGGTGACAGATTCGGAAAAGGGGAGGTGCAACGAGACCTGGGTGTCATGGTGCATCAGTCATTGAAAGTTGGTATGCAGGTACAGCAGGCGGTGAAGAAGGCAAATGGCATGTTGGCCTTCATCGCGAGAGGATTTGAGTATAAGGGCAGGGAGGTCTTACTGCAGTTGTACAGGGCCTTGTTGAGGCCACACCTTGAATATTGTGTACAGCTTTGCTCTCCTAATCTGAGGAAGGACATTCTTGCTATTGAGGGAGTGCAGTGAAGGTTCACCAGACTGATTCCCGGGATGGCAGGACTGACATATGAAGAAAGACTGGACCGACTAGGCTTATATTCACTGGAATTTAGAAGAATGAGAGGGGATCTCATAGAAACATATAAAATTCTGACGGGATTGGACAGGTTAAATGCAGGAAGAATGTTCCCGATGTTGGGGAAGTCCAGAACCAGGGGTCACAGTCCAAGGATAAGAGGTAAGCCATTTAGGACCGAGATGAGGAGAAACCTCTTCACTCAGAGAATTGCGAACCCGTGGAATTCTCTACCACAGAAAGTTGTTGAGGCCAGTTCGTTAAATATATTCAAAAGGGAGTTAGATGTGGCCCTTACGGCTAAAGGAGAAAGCAGGAATGGGGTACTGAAGTTGCATGATCAGCCATGATTATATTGAATGGTGGTGGAGGCTCGAAGGGCCGAATGGCCTACTCCTGCACCTATTTTCTATGTTTCTATATCATCCCTCCTCACAGCTGTAATTGTTTCTTTAATCAATACTGCAACCCCCCTCCTTTTTTTACCCCCTTCTCTATCCCATCTGAAAACCCTGTAACCAGGAATGTTGAGCTGTCATTCCTGCCCTTCTTTCAGCCATGTCTCAGTAATAACTATATCATCATACTCCCACGTGCCTATCTGTGCCCTCATCTTCCTTATTCCCTTGACTTCTTGCATTGAAGTAGATAACATTTAGCACTGCCAAACTCCCTTATTAATTTTCTGCCTTCCATTTCTAGATTTGCTTCTCTCCCTTCTGAATCTACACTCGGGTTCCCATCCCGCTGCCAAGCTAGTTTAAAACCTCCCTATCATCATCATAGGCAGTCTCTCGAAATCAAGGAAGACTTGCTTCCACTCTAAAAGTGAGTTCTCATGTGACTGAACAGTCCAATATTGGAATTACAGTTTCTCTCACAGGTGGGACTGACAGTCGTTGGAGGAAAGGGTGGGTGGGGAATCTGGTTTGCCACACGCTCCTTCCGCTGCCTGCACTTGTTTTCTGCATGCTCTCGACAACGAGACTCGAGGTGCTCAGCGCCCTCCCGGATGCACTTACTCCACTTCGGACGGTCTTTGGCCAGGGACTCCCAGGTGCCGGTGGGGATGTTGCACTTTATCATGGAGACTTTGAGGATGTCCTTGTAACATTTCCTCTGCCCACCTTTGGCTCGTTTGCCGTGAAAGAGTTCCGAGTAGAGCGCTTTGGGAGTCTCGTGTCTGGCATGCAAACAATGTGGCCTGCCCAGCGGAGCTGATCAAGTGTGGTCAGTGCTTCAATGCTGGGGATGTTGGCCTGGTCAAGGACACTAACGTTGGTGCGTCTGTCCTCCCAGGGGATTTGCAGGATCTTGCGGAGACATCGTTGGTGGTATTTCTCCAATGCCTTGAGGTATCTACTGGACGTGGTCCATGTCTCTGAGCCGTACAGGAGGGCGGGTATTACTACAGCCCTGCAGACCATGAGCTTTGGTGGCTGGTCTTCAAACACTCTCTACCTCAGGTGGCCAAAGGCTGCACTGGCGCACTGGAGGAGGTGTTGAATCTCGTCACCCATGTCTGCTCTTGTTGATAAGAGGCTCCCGAGGTATGGGCTGTGCAGCGGGGACAGGTTGGTGGAGGAACTTTGTCTTACGGATGTTTAGCGTAAGGCCCATGCTTTCATACGCCTCAGTAAACACGTTGACTGTGACTTGGAGTTCAGCCTCTTTGTGCGCAGACGCAGGCGTCATCCACGTACTGTAGCTCGACGACAGAGGTTGGGGTGGCCTTGGACCTGGCCTGGAGACAGCGAAGGTTGAACAGGTTCCCACTAGCCTGTAGTTTAGTTCCACTTCAGCAGGGAGCTTGTTGACTGTGAGGTGGAGCATGGCAGTGAGGAAGATTGAGAAGAAGGTTGGGGCGATGACGCAGCCTTGTTTAACCCCAGTCCAGATGTGGATTGGGTCTGTAATGGATCCGTTGGTAAGGATCACGGCCTGCATGTCGTCGTGGAGCGGGCAAGTACAGAAACAAAAGGTGGGCCTAGTGGAGGTGCAAATGGGTATAGCAAAAGGCTCGGTATGAATATGTTGAGCATTGTTCAATCAGGGGTAACTGAGTTTTTACCGGTACACTGTCATGATTACTACTGAGCAACCTCTTTGGTCCTGAAGAACTAATTTTAGAAGTGTGGAGTGTCATTCCCTCAGAACATTTAAAAATTGTAGATTTTTTTAAAAGGAATTCATTTTCATTTTATTTTTTTAAAGATTGTTTTATGATATTGAAGCCTCTCCCTTAATCCTATGTGTATGTCCCAATCTTATTTCGCTTTCTGTTCAATGATTTAAATGTGAATTATATTCCCTGCTTTTTAATTTCTGATTGATGGCTGTGAGAATTCTTCAATCTGATTGGCTGATCAGCCTGCTTGTTGCCTGCCCTGTTACTAGATATCACAAATCGCCTATCGATGGCACCAGAATCAAAGTGACGTCGGAAATTAGGAAATCTACGATCTAGAGCCCGATATATCTTTGTGGGCAGCTTTTTTCAAGATCAGTGGCGAGGTCATCCCTTCGGTGCTGACTGCAAAATCAGGGCCATTATTATTTATAATTAAATAGTAAAACTTGGGATGCAAAGAATTAAAAGTTGGGAGAGGCTCTATAGTGCTGTTACTGGTGGGAGAGTGTAATTACAGCATAAGTTTGCAGAGGCACTTTCCATTATAAATTTGGATATAGTTATTTATATTGGGAAATCTTCTTTCACTTTCTGTCGTAAGTGCAATTAAACATAAGAATGTTAATACACATCCTAGATTTTATAATGTGGCAATCCTTGATCATATAGATCAATATTAACTTTGTCTCATTAAAAGAATTCTAATATTAGCGCCTAAGGCTCAATGCATTGGAGTGGTACAATGTAGATTGCCACCTACGATCCTCTACACTGTTAATTATGCAATTTTAGTCATGTGAAGAGATGGTGAATGGAAGAATGGTGCATTCCTGCAGGAAGGAAGGGAAAACTAGAGAGAAAGTGGAAGCTGATCACGAAATCCGACTGGCACTAGTTTTCTGCACAGAATTAATGAGTCTTGGAAGCAGATCTCCCACACATATCTTTTACAAGCACCGAGAACATGGCAGAGCATTAGGAAAAGAGGACAGAATAGCTGAACAAATAAAATTCAAGGGTCTATGATATCTTGCATATGGGGGAAAACTGTAATCAGGGGTCATACTATGCATTACGGTGCCATTCGCAACACTAAAGTCATACTAAAGCAAAATACCGCAGATGCTGGAAATCTGAACTTAAAAACAAAATGACAAAAGGTATGATTGTACGAAGCAAAAGGAGATGGTAATGGGACAAGTAAAGGAACAAGAAATGGGCCTAGAAGAGGAGTAAATGTGAATCGCAGAATGATCAACAACTGCCATCTAAAGGATCTAAAGTGCCTAATCGAAAGATGAAGTGCTGTTCCTCGAGCTTACGTTGAACTTCGTTGGAATCGTGTAAGAGGCTGAGATCAGAGTGGGAGTGGAGTGGAGATTTTGAAGTGACGGGCGACCGGGTGCTTGGGGTCTGATCGGAGGTGTTCTGCAAAGTAGTCACCCAATCTGTGTTTGGTCTCCCCAATGTAGAGGAGACCGCATTGTGAGCAGTGAATACAGTATACTAAGTTGCAAGAAGTACAAGTAAATTGCGTTTCACCTGGAAGGAATGTTTGGGGTCCTGGACAATGGGAACGGATGAGGTAAAAGCAGGTGTTGCATCTCCTGCGTTTGCACGGGAAGGTGCCATGTGAAGGGGAGGGGGTGTTGAGGAGGGAGTGGTCCCTTTGGAATGCTGAAGGGGGAAGAAGGGGAAGATGCGTTTGGTGGTGGGATCATGCTGGAGGTGGTGGAAATGGCAGAGGATGATCCATTGAATGTGGAGGCTGACGGGGTGAAATGTGAAGACAAGGGGGACCCTATTGTGGTTCTGGGAGGGAGAGGAAGGGGTGAGAGCAGAAGTGCCGGAAATTGAATGGACAAGCTCGAGGGCCATGTCGAGCACGGTAGAGGGGAATCCTCGGTTGAGGAAAAAGGAAGACCTATCGGAAGCATTAGAATGGAAGGTGGCATTGTCAGAACTGATGCGACAGACCAAAGTCATATTGTTCAGTAACATCAAAGGTAGCACAGGCATAGTGCATACAACAATTTTTACAAAATACTTATTCTTACTGACATTTTCTAAAGTGGGATTGATGTACTGCTGCTTTCAGGTGAAGAATAAAGTTCTTCAACAATTAAAGAAACAGTATTATATTGTTCAAAAATAATTAGTTGCACCATGAATTTTCCTCTTTGCTTATACTGGATAAGCTGTTTCTTAAAATGCCGTGTTGATCATTTTGTTATGCTGTTGCCTGTAAGCTCCTTGTATGATGAAAGTTGCAGTGATAATCTTCTGCTTTGCAATTACCGGATGCTGTGGCAACTCGGTATGGTTGAACAAAAAAATATACTATTAAAATGGTAGATTTTCTTTGCAAAGTTCATGCAACAAGAACATTCCTTCAGCTTATTGTGAAAATTTAGGGTCTACAATGTTGGAAACAATTTTTTATATTTGCAAACACTAACCCAATGTGAGCATAGTTAGTTCACTTTAACAGATGATCTTGTAATCATCTTTGTCTTTTTTAAATGAATAATTTGTGGATCTCTCATGTCATTGTTCTAGATTACTTGCAAGCAGAGCAGAGAGAACACAGTTTCAGAAGAACTCAGTGAAGCTTCTGCAGGCACCAGTGTTTACCTTGTTTCCTTGACTTCCCTTTGAGGGACAGGGTGAATGTAGTAGCATTTAGGACACTGCCAAACTTCAGATGCAATTCAATTGGAGAACATCTCTGGATACATGCAGGCAAGAGGGAGGTTGGAAGCAAGGGGAAGACTTAGACTTAGCAGGGAGCATGAAAAATTTGGGCCAGTGAAATCAGCAGGAAGCATTCAGTTCGGAGCTAGGAACAATTCTATGAGATATTTGTGATCTGCTGCATGCACATTCTTCACAGTGGTCCTTGTTTGGGCCGGTCCATTGAATACAGAGTTGTGAGCAGCTTTGTTAGTATCTACTACTAAGAAAGAGTGTATCCAGCATTGAAGCAGTCACAAAGCCCTATGGCTACCTTGGACTGTGCGTGATAGAGGGGTGGGGGGGAATTTTTGGACTGATTTATAGATGGAATGGACAAGTTTTAATTTTGTCTAAAATATTTTTATTTTTACCCGTCATGGTGATTCTATGCCACAGATGTTTTTTTCTATAATCTGAATGGTTGAGTCACAAAAACGACCATTTAGCAGTGACATTGCAGAAAGGTTAGGGATTTAATTGGTTTGGGATACGATTGGTCAAAGGGACAATGGTCTGTGAAACTTGATTGGTTCTGCAATCTTGTTGATTTGCAATTCTACAATCTGTTTGCTTAAAGGTGTCTAACGCTATAGATACACATTCATATAGAGACAAGGTTTTTAATAATATAGATTGATTTTGTAAATGGTAAGTGTGAATTGAACCTTGACCTGGTGTTACTGTCTCCCAACAGTGAAGAAACTGAAATATCCATAGATCCAAAAAGTAACTTACAGTGCTTTAACTAATGTCATTCAACTCTGCATGTTAATTCAGCTCACATACTGTCAGACACAGTAGTTGTTCTAAATTAGTTTCCAGATAATCATTAATATTAGAAGAGAATAAATGTATGGGGCGAGGTAGTACAGCAGTTTAATGCACTGTCATTTTACCTCTGGAAGCTTGGTTAGAATGCAGTCTCGACTCTAATAAACTGAATATCTCTACCCTTTTGCCCATTGTAGGTGCCCAATTTGGAAACACATTTGAGAAGTCTCATAGGAACAGGAGTACGCCATTCAGCCCCTTGAGCCTGTTCCGCCATTCTGTTAGATCATAGCTGATCTGTACCTTAACTCCATTCACCCGCTGAAGGGGAAAATGGGAAGGCTTCTCTTCCCACGAGCGGGCCCTTTGATATAAAGGGTCGACGCTCGTCCCAACCCGGGTAGCAGCCCTCGAAGTATTAGATGGAGACGGATGGAAAGGTATAACGATCTTTAATTACGGACATCCGGGAACACTTCTCATCACAGCCGCCTGTGAGTGGAGATGTTCCCTGAATAGCAAAATTGTACATCATTTATACATTTCATAGATCCCTTCGCCCCCCCGCCCCCGGTACGACCTCCATTGATCTCTAATTGGATTACCTTATTAGTAATATTTTGGATTGACAGACCAAGATCTCAAGGCAACCGTTAGACTTTAACTGGGATGACCTCATTGGGTTGGAATTTGCTGATCGTACGTAGCGCCTAAAAGTCTGTTTAGAGTCTTTTCACAGTCTTATCTTGTCGGACTGGACGTACCTTAATGTTATCTGGTGTTTTGGTACATCAATGTTGAATCAGAGGCCTCTGGGTCCTTGGTGCTGGAATATGTTAGAATGTGAGGTCAGCCACAGACCTTCTGCCCTTTTTGCTGAGCCAATGTAGAAGCCGGCACTTTAAACCTTATTTTGCTTATACCCCTAATGCTAATTTTCTCTTACAATTCCCCCCTTTGGCCCTTGGTTATACGCCAAGTAGGCCACATTCCCCGGAAACTGCTTCCCTGTGGGCAAGTTCCAGATATGTCCGTTCGCCTGGGTGGCCATCTCCCAAACTTCAGGACCTCCTGTGACTTCTCCCGCAGGGCTATATAAGGCAAGTCCTTCCTGCAGGACTGTTTAAATTTTCGCCCCTTATTGTCTTAATCATGGTGCGTGCCCTAACGAGTCGTTTGGCCTGTTTAATTCGTGCACAGATTAACCCTACCAGTACCATCAGGACCAGGCCCTGTATTACTACAAGTACATGTGATATAATCCTTATCCATGGGTGGATCTGAATATTCAGTCCAATGTTCCACAGTTTTGAGTACCAAGGCTGGTCAGCCAGCATCGCATTAGTGTCTCTTTGTCGGTTGTCTATTTCTTCCATCAGCTGGATATACTGTCGTCTTTGGTTTTGGATTCCTTGCGCCAATTGTAATTGTTCCTCACTTAATTCGCGTATCTGTTTTCCTTGCAGTTCCCATACCGCCTCCTTGTACCCTTCTCGGAGGGTATCCATGACCGTTCCGTGGATAATTTCCGTTGTCTCGGGATGTATGTGGTATCCATTTATGTCTTATTTTTCCTATGGGCCTGAAACAGAAGTTAGGGTTGGTGATGACACGGGGTGACTCCGCCCCTGGTCTTAATCGTCGGGTTGGCTGCTCCTGTGCTCACGCACCAATCTCCATTCCCTTGTGCAGCAGCGATTGTTTCGGAATCGCGTTTGAGAGGAGTGATACTCAGCATGCATCCGTTTGTTTGGTGGAATCCACAATCATCATCCGTCGTTCTTAGCGTACCTTGACATAAAACCACTTGGTTATTTTTATAGCAGTCGGTTATGTCAATGCCTTTGGTACTATTGTTAATTTTAATAATCTGTCCAGAGGATTGATGGTAACACAACCATGTTCAGTTTCTTACTTCACCGATATTGTCGGTTTGGTGTAAGGGGTATCCCTTTGTTACATTATACTGTGGTATTGATGACACAAATCCGATCATATTCACATGTCCAGTAATACATCCAAATTTTGGCACCTATGCCTGACTATTTTTCCGTACCTCGCACGTGTTCATGTTTTTGTCTAAAGTCCAATTATTAAATATGCCGTTCGGGATCCAATCTGGTATGTTCTGGAGTTGCTCCAGGTTATTTTGTACCTCATCAGTATCCAGGCCCCATACCCGGAGCAAACTATCTCAGCTTGTAATCGTTTACTTCGGTCGTTCCCCATTGCGTGGCTCAAATTTATGGTCTTGGCATATTCCTGTAATGTGTGAGCCACTTGTAACAGTTCCCCTTCCGCACCATCTCCCAACTGCGCTTGGCTATCTATTTCCCTCCCCAATAAACCCCTTAAGATTTGCATACAGATCTGTAGAATTCACCGTCGCAACCCCGCCGTATAACCTGTGCCTAGTGTTTCCAGTATTCCCCTTTTCGTTTGACTTCATTCTGTTCCCTTTCTGACATTAAATCTCAGGATAGTGGATTTTGGGCCTTCGAGGATCCGTTGTGTCAGGTTCTGGTATAGACTTATAGTTTCATTCCCACAGAAGCTAGGAAGGATGATATCCATTTGGTTTAGGACTACCGTAAGTAATCGCTGACTCACCCCAAAATATATCCTTTCCTTCGATTCCTTTATTACTAGCCCCCCTTTGGCTCCAGTCCTCCAGTCTTTATAGACGGGCATATGGGGGGGGGGCTTGCGTGGTTGTGCTGGGAAGAGTTGTTGTCCCCAGGGTGGTTGTTGGTGCAGCGGTAGGGGGTCTATCTCGGACAAGGATGTCCCAACAGCACTGGTCCATACCCACGCATGGGGAGGCCGGACATATCTTCCACCTGGTATCCCCTTGTCGTGGTCTTCCCGAGAATTGAGTGAAGACGGGCATGCACCTTATCTGTATGCCTTCCCGACAAGTGCAACTTCCTCCTTCTTCTTCTAACGCGAAGCATACTGTGGTCCCATTTACTGCTGATGTTATGCCCTTGTTATTGTTCCACCCCCACTGTCAGTTGGAATCTCTGTTAAGTTGTGTTACGCCCGTTAGTCCAATGTCACAATTTAAATCTACTGTTGTGCCGACTACCACCATTAGGGTTTTTGAATCGGGATCGCAGCTAACATTTTCCGACGTCTTATAATATAGGCCTTGAGGTCCATTACTTTCTTCATCAGTGGATGTTTCGGCTCCAAGGAGGGATAGGATCCATAAGAACATAAGAATTAGGAACAGGAGTAGGCCTTCTAGCCCCTCGAGCCTGCTCCGCCATTCAACAAGATCATGGCTGATCTGGCCGTGGACTCAGCTCCACTTACCCGCCCGCTCCCCATAACCCTTAATTCCCTTATTGGTTAAAATAAGGGAATTAAGGGTTATGTAAAACAAAATGTTTTTCAGTGGCCACCGGTTGGTTAGGATCCAAATCGTTTCAACCGGGTCCAGTGTTTCCATTTGCCAACACCTCCTATGTCTATGCAATCGCATGTGTCACTAACCATAATTACCTAGTGGGGTCCGGTCCATTTTGGTGAGAATCCAGGTCTTTCAGGACTTACCATGACCCGGCTCCCCTATTTGAGGTACCTGAACCCTTGGTTCCTTCGTGTCCCTTTCTCGATCCCTAATAATTTGTTGGTCTCTGGCTTGTGCTCGTAATTCATGTGATTGTTTACAGAGTTCTATCACGAACCTCCGTGTCTTATCCTTGTCGGGCCCTACGTCATCACTTCCAGTAACCAGCACTTCTGGCAGTCTCATGGCTCTTTCTGTCATTAGTTCAAAGGGGGTCAGTCCGGTAATCCGGTTAGGGGTAGCTCTTAATTTCATTAGCATTCGTGGTAGTAACTCAACCCACCCCTGTCCGGTCTCCTCGATTGCCTTAGCCAGTGCTGTTTTTAAGGTCCTATTCATTCGCTCTACCAATCCGGAAGACTCAGGGTGGTATGGGATGTGGAATTTTTGTTTAATCCCTAACCGGGGGCAAACTTGCTTCATGATTTTTCCCGTAAAGTGTGTACCCTGGTCTGAGTCCAACTGTAGTGGCATTCCCCACCTGGGTATTATTTCCCCGGCCAGGATCTTAGCTACTGTATCAGCGGTGCAGTTCCTAGTGGCAAAGGCTTCTACCTATTTTGTAAATTGGTATATCCGTGGTAGAGACCAAATAGGTTCTATTGGATACATTTCGGGGCCACTACATTGTCACTTTTTCTCCAAACTCCATCCGCCCCCCTTTTAGCTCCGTTCTATCTCCACCCTTCTGTTTCTTGCGGGGTGGATTCTCCCTGTATCTTGAGTATGTTTACTTCCTCCATTTGGGTAATACATAAGCCAATCGGGGCATTACTCGTCATATCTAATTCGGCTGCACATTCCTGAGGGAGGAGGGGTGCTTCTACCAATTCCTTAACTATCTCTTTGTGCCTAATGGGTCCCCCTCCCGATGTCCCGTACCACCGCCTCTTCCAAGCAGTCATATAATCATGTACCACCCCGCAGGCGTAACGGCTATCGGTGTATATGTGGACCCTTTTCCCTGCTGCTAGTTTTAATGCTTTGGTCAGGGCTACCAATTCCGCTACCTGAGCCGATAGGTTTCCCTCTCAGGGTCCCCTTTTTCTGACTTGTCCGTTGTTATCCACCACTGCCCATCCTATTCGTGGGGTTCCGTCTGCATATCGACGGGATCCAACCACATAGAGGTCCATATCTGCCTTTTCAAGTGGGGTTTAACTAATGTGACTCCCTTCCCCCTCATTTCCTGTCTGACCACACTGGTGTTCTTTACCTTCGGTGACTATCCATCCTGCGGGATTATTCCCGTTGTCCTTTATTATAGTCACGTTGCCATTTGAGGGTAAGAGCATCGCTTCCCAATTGGCGCACCATGCGTCGGATATGGTTCTTAACCTTCCTTTGTTAAGTAATTCCACGAGGGTATGGTGGCGTATGTAAGATGACCTGCCCGGTCATCATTATAGGCTCGCTGGTCCTCACGGACCACGCCACACAACCGAGAGCTGCAACACATCGGGTCAGCCCTGCGGCCACCGGTCCTTGTTTCGTGGAATAGTATGCCACGGGCCTTTGCCTATCCCCGTGTTCCTGTGTTACCACCACATTGTAATGGGTCTCACTATGGTACCTATACAGGTGGAAGGGTTTATTCTGATCTGGCAATCCCAAGGCGGGTGTACTTATAAGGGCTTGCTTCAGTTGTATAAACGCCGCCTCCTGGGGGCTACCCCAGTCGACGGGCTACTGGGAGGGCCTTCCTCCTTTTACTCGGTCCTGTATTGGTTGGGCCATCTCCGCAGACTCTGGAATAAAGTTCCGGCAATAGTTAAATAGTCCCAATACCTGTCGGACCCCTTTTACCGTTCCTGGTCCAGGCATTGTTCTAATAGCCTCCTTCCGATCTGCAGGCATCCGTCTATTCCCTTGGGCTACTAGGTATCCCAAGTACGTAACCTCCTCCTTTCCCACCTGGGCTTTCCTAGGATTTGCCTTCAACCCCAAGCGCCTTAAGGCCCCGAATACTGTAGATCGAGCCAACATGTGTTGTTGCTCAGTACCTGAAGCGATAAGAATATCATCCACGTACTGTAGTATCGTGCTTCCTTCTCCTATGTCCAGGGGTCCCAGGATTCCTGACAATGACCGGTGGAATATGCCTGGGCTATTGTGAAACCCTTCCGGCATCCTGGCCCAGGTATATTGTTTCCCCTTTACAGTGAAGGCAAACTTCCTCTGAAACCTCATCCAAAGGTATAGCCCAGAATCCGTTCGCTATGTCGAGTACAGTAAAGATTTTATGTTCTGGGTTAAGGCCATTGAAAATAGTGGATGGGCTTGCCACAATCGGATGTTCCCTTGGGATGACCTTGTTCAGGGCTGTATAGTCGACAGTGAATCTGTAGGTTCCGTCGGGTTTCTTTACCGGCCACACCGTGAATGAGTGGTGGCAGTTACTAGCTTCACCACCCCTTGTGCTTCTAATTCTTGCACTGTTTGGTGGGCGGCTGCTTCAGCCTCGAGTTTTAAAGGATATTGTCTGTGGGCCTTATGTTCCGGCCTGGGAATTTTGACCGGGTCAACTTGGACCAGTCCGCAATCCTGTTTGTGCTGTGCCCACAGAGCCGGGTATAGTCAGCATACGCTGCCCCACACGCCCTTTGTTTCCCACTCGGGCTGTATTGGGACAATCTTTGCTACGCACTGCTGCTGATGTCCCGGACAATTGAACTTCTGTTGGATCTGATGTTTCTCTCCCCATATTATCCGATTACACTGGGGGTCTATAAGTGCCCCTACTTCCCTCAGGGTATCTATCCCTAGTATGGTGCCTTCCGGGTTAGGGCAGCACCAAAATTGGGTGGGTATCATTATTCCCTATCTCTCTAATAGTACTACTTCGCTTTTTTGGATCCTCCTCGTGTCCCTTGAATATTACCCGTGGCTCTTGTAAGAGGGAGGTCTAGATTAGTTATGGATACCGATGCTCCCGTGTCCACTAGCATGTTGCACTGCCGGCCCCCAACACCTAATACTGCACTAATAAACATACGGGGATCCAGCGTCGGCCGTCCCAATCTTCCCTCGGGGGCCGATAACCCCTAGTGGGTACTGGCCAATTTAAGTAAGTTGATGAGCTCCTCGTTAAAGGGTGGCTCCGGAGGGGGTGGGGCTGACAATGTTGTTTGTCGGAGAATTTCCATCAGTTCCTCACGCGTGGTGAGCGCCCCTGTCTGTTTACTGGGGGCCCTTTCCTGCCGCCCCACCTCCTGCTGCCCAGCATCTTTTTGCTACGTGTCCCAGTTTGTTGCAATTACGGCACCTGGGTCTATCCATCCCTTTTTCAGCCTCCCTTTGCAGGCAATCTCTGCTAAAATGCCCGTCCTCATGGCATGTGTAACATGTCAAGGGGGCTGCGCGGAGATCCCCCCTATCTTCCTCCCGTCACTAATGCTGCCGCCGCTTTCTTGGCTACCTTTTCCTTTTGCTCGGCTTTTAATTCCTCCACATTTTGTGCCCATTTTAAGATTTCATCATAATCATCTCCTATCTTGAATCCCAGCTTAATTATTTTTTGATACGCCTCCCCCAGTCCATTCTTAAACATTTCTAAAGATGCCACGTCCTCTTTATCAGGGTTGTTAGCACCGGAGTGGTCCTTGTACTCGAGCCATTTCCGCTCTCCATATTCCCCTACAGTTTTGTTCGGTTTTTGGATTACTTTTAATATCCTGCTCCAATTAGTTCTTATTGGTCCCCAACATTCATCCATCCCGTGCTTGAGATCTAGTACCCGCTGTGCCTTAGTTCGCATCAGGTTTCACGTCATCATCCAGTTGCCGTTTTGCACGGCTTGGGTAGCCCTTTGCCAGTTTACATTACCGGTTTTGGCCTTTACCAGACTGTGTACGTCTCCTAGGATTAGATTATGTGCATCGAACATTTCCTCAACCTTTTGCCAGAACTCTGTATTTCTGCTATTTGGTTTGGGGGTGGGTAAATCTTTTAGCAGTGTCTGTCTCATGCGGGGTATGTGGAACTTCTTGTTTAGTGACGTGACCAGGTTGCTGCCCGTGTGCAGGAACGGTGGTAGTACCTACGGGAGTTGCCCGTACGTATCTGTCATATGCCGGGGGCCCTTCCTGGGTCCCGTTATTATCTTGGGGCTCCCCTGCTTGTACCTCTTTCAGGGAGGGGTATATTTGGGGTACTGGGGGGGGTTATTTTTGGGTCGGGTGTTGCTGATGCGCACTAAGGTTTGTCCGTTCTCCTTTACAGCCTTTTCTAATTCCGTTATTTTAGTTTTTAATTCCTGAATCAATTCAGTGTGGGTATCTATTCCTTTTACCTGTTCCCGGTAACAGGTGAGGATAATTACTTGGGCCATTTCACCCTTGTGTTTGATCTGACTATCTCACCATTGTTTCTGTCTATCGGGGTATCCGTGGGCTGCCACCCTTTCCATTTCAGTTCTTCATTTAATGTTGCGTATTTTTTGCCCAGCAAATTTAGTAGAGACCTTTTGGTCCCCAGTTACATTCTTCCTCCATTTTTTTTGCTGGCCTGGGTTTCTGTTCCCTCATTGGTTTTATTCACCTTTTTACTAGCCGGGTTACCCATCGTACTTTGGGGAAGGTGTAGGGGTCTTGGGCATTCCCTTTAATTCGTGTTTGGGATGCAGCACGTTGTCTATATGTCTCCCCTTGGTGCCGTACACTCCTACTGCCACGCTTCTGGGTCAATATGTCTCGTCTCTGCGGGGACGCGTCTATATGTCTTTTTGAACAGTACACCCGTACTGCCTCGCTTCTGGGTCAATATGTCTCGTCTCTGCGCTCATACCGCTTGGGTCAATAGGTCTAGTCCATATGTCTTCCCTTGTGTTGTACCCTCGCACTGCCGCGCTTGCTACACGCGCGCATCTCAGAGTATGCCTTTTAACCCCCTCCCACCCCTAGTTCGTCCCTGTCCTCCGTCTCCATCCCTCCGGGACCCGCTACAGATGGTTCTTTGTACAGATGTCCTTCCCTCCCGGTTTACAATGCCACAGCTCTAACTTGAAGGTGGTAAATTAAACATACTCACCCCAACAGCTGGATCATTGTTCCGTTCGGGAAGATCTTGCACCCTGCTCGCAGCGCCAAATTGAAGGGGAAAATGGGAAGGCTTCTCTTCCCACAAGCGGGCCCTTTAATATAAAGGGTCGACGTTTGTCCCAACCCGCATAGCAGCCCTCGAAGTATTAGATGGAAACGGATGGAAAGGTATAACGATCTTTAATTACGGACGTCCGGGAACACTTCTCATCACAGCCGCCTGTGAGTCGAGATGTTCCCTGAATAGCAAAATTGTACATCATTTATACATTTCATAGATCCCTTCGCCCCCCCCCCCCCCCCCCGGTACGACCTCCCTCGATCTCTAATTGGGTTACCTTATTAGTAATATTTTGGATTGACAGACCAAGACCTCAAGGCAACCTTTAGACCTTAACTGGGATGACCTCATTGGATTAGAATTTGCTGATCGTACGTAGCACCTAAAAGTCTGTTTCGAGTCTTTTCACAGTCTTATCTTGTCGGTCTGGACGTACCTTCATGTTATCTGGTGTTTTGGTACATCAATGTTGAATCAGAGGCCTCTGGGTCCTTGGTGCTGGAATATGTTAGAATGTGAGGTCAGCCACAGACCTTCTGCCCCTTTTGCTGAGCCAATGTAGAAGCCGGCACTTTAAACCTTATTTCGCTTATACCCCTAATGCCAATTTTCTCTTACACCCGCCTTGGTTCCATATCCCTTAATACCCTTGGCTAGCAAACATTTATCGATCTCCAATTTTAAATTGTTAATTAAGATAGCAGCTCCAGCTTTTTGTGGGAGAGAGTGCCACACTTCCACCACCCTTTGCGTGAAGAAGTGTTTCCTAAGCGCTCTCCCGAATGGCTTGGCTCTGATTTTAAAGTTATGTTGCCTTGTCTTGGATGACTCCACCCTATCCAGTCCTTTTAAAATCCTAAAAGCCTCAATTAAATCACCCTAGAGTCTTCAATATTTCAGGAATAGAAAATTAGATTATATAATCTCTCATCATAATCTAACCCTTGGAGCCATGGTTACATTCTGGTGAGTTTGCGCTGCATTCCTGCCAAGGCCAATATGTCCTTCTAAGGTGCGGTGCTCAGAACTGTACACAATATTTTGGATGTGGTCTAAACGAGGGCTTTGTACAGCTGTAGCAAAACTTCCTCCTCTTTATATTCTAGGCCTCTAGATATAAAGGCTAACATTCTGTTAACTTTTTAATATATTTATTTATACCTGACATTTTAGTGATCTGTGTTAATAGGCCCCTAAATCTCTTTGGATCTCCACTGTTCTGAGCGTTTCACCATTTAAAAAATACTTAGATCTATCCTTTTTTGGTCCAAAATGGATGACCTCACTCTTGCCTGCATTGAAATCCATCTGACACAATTTTTCCCACTCACTTAATCTATCCATGTCGCTTTCTAATTTTATGCTCCCGTCTGTACAACTTACTGTACCTCCAATCTTTGGATATATGGCTCTCTATTGTGTTAACATTAATGAATATAGTGAATAGTTGAGACCCCAGCAAAGACCCTTCCAATTTGAGTACATATCCATTAGCCCTAGTCTCTATTTTCTACCACCTAACGATCTCCTAACCAGGTCAATAATTTCCCTTTAAATTCCATGAGCTTTAATTTTAGCTAATAGTCTCTTATGTGGAACTGTATCAAATGCCTTATAGAATTCAATATAAATATAACCATACACATTCCCTTGTCTACTACTTTAGTTCGTTCCTCAAAAAATTTAATTAGGTTCGTTTGACATGACCTACCCTATACAAATCCATATTGGTTCACTCTAATCAGCTGACATTTCTCTAAGTGTTGTCACTCTTCGTTATAGATTCCAATAATTTCCCAACAGATTAACGGGTTTAAAATTTCCTGGTTTCTCTTTCACCTTTATTAAATAATGAAGTTACATTTGCAATATTCCATTCTAAAGGGACAATTCCTGAATCGAGAGGGTTTTGGAAGATTATGGCTAAAGCATCTGTAATTTCCTCTCATACTTGCTTTAAAACCCTGTGGTGGAAACCATCAGGTCCTGGGTAATTTTTCAGTCTGTAGTGCTATTTTTTCTATTAAAAACAAAATTCGAATTTTTTTTTTCTTGCTTACATCAATTCGCCTCCAACAAGTGTGAGGAGCTCATGGACTTCTTTGGATGGTCTCAATCTTTGAGACAATCAGCTGCCTCTACGAGTTCCCTTCCATCACCTAGCCCACAGGGCCAAACTTCATCTTCGGCTCCCCCCTGCCCTAGCCCTAATCTCCTATCTTTCTCTAGTTTCTCCTTGATCTCCCCTCTTGATCTCTCCAAACTCATCTTGACCATGAGATCCACTTCCTGCTCTCTTGACCCTATTCCCACTAAACTGCTGACCACCCAACTTCCTTTTTTGGGATCCCATGTTAGCTGACATTGTTAAAGGTTCTCTCTCCTCAGGTACTGTTCCCCTCTCCTTCAAATCTGCTGTCATCACCCCTCTCAAAAAACCAACCCTCGACCCCATTGTGCTTGCGAGCTATTGCCCCATCTCCAACCGCCCTTTCCTGTCCAAAGTATTTGAACGTATTGTCGCCTCCCAAATCTGTGATCATCTTTCCATGAATTCAATCCTTGAATCCTTTCAATCTGGTTTTCGTCCCTGCCACAGTACCAAAACGGCTCTCATCAAAGTCACAAATGACATCCTTTGTGAGTGTGACAAAGATAAACTATCTCTCCTCGTCCTTCTGGACCTGTCTGCAGCCTTTGACACAGTTGACCACTCCATCTTCCTACAATGCCTCTCCACCAATGTCCAGCTAGGTGGGACTGCACTCGCCTGGTTCCATCCTTGTCTAATTGTAGCTGGAAAATCTCCTGCAATGGTTACTGCTCCCACTCCCGCATCGTTATCTCTTGTGTCCCCAAGGACATGTCCTTGGCCCCCTCTTATTTCTCATCTATATGCTGTACCTTGGAGATATCATCCGAAAACACGGAGTCCGTTTCCACATGTACGCTGATGACACCCAGCTCTATCTCTCCACCACTTCTCTCGACCCCTGTTTGGTATCTAAATTGTCAGATTGCTTGTCTGACATCCAGTACTGGATGAGCAGAAATTTTCTCCAATTAAGTATTGGTCCCCGCCACAAATTGCGTTCCCTAACCACTGACTCTATCCCACTCCCTAGCATCAATCTGATGGTGAACAAGACTGTTCGCAACCTAGGTGTCATATTGGACTCTCAAATGAGTTTTCAGCCACACATACGCGGCATAACTAAAACTGCCTTTTTCCACCTCCATAACATTGCTCGCCTCCACCCCTGTCTCAGCTCTTCTGCTGCTGAAACTCTCCTTCATGTCCTTGTTACCTCTAGACTTGACTACTCCAACTCACTCCTGGCCGGCCTCCCACATTCTACACTACGTAAACTTGAGGTCATCCAAAACTCAGCAGCCCGTGTACTAACCCGCACCAAATCACGATCACACATCACCCCTGTGCTTTCTGACTTACATTGGCTCCCGGTTAAAGAACGCCTCTTATTTCAAAATTCTCATCCTTGTTTACAAATCACTCCATGGCCTTCCTCCTCCCTGTCTCTGTAATCTTTCTCAACCTCACAACCCCACAAGATGTCTGCTCCTCAAACTCTGGCCTCTTGAACATCCCTCATTATAAACTGCTCAACCCTCGGTGGCCGTGCCTTCAGCTGTTTGGGCCCGAAGCTCTGGAACTCCCTCCCTAAACCTCTCCTCCTCTCTATCTTTCTTTCCTCCTTTATGACGCTCCTTAAAACCTATCTTTTTAAACAAGCTTTTGGCCATCTGCCTTAATTTCTTCTTTTGTGGCTCGGTATCAAATTTATCTGTTTTGTCTTGTAACACTGTTGTGAAGCGCCTTGGGACATTTACTACATTAACGGCGCTATATAAATAAAAGTTATTATTACTGTGAAGACTGACTCAAAGTAATTATTCAACAAGTCTGCCATTTCCTTATTTTCATTTGCAATATTATCCCCATTTGTTTTAAAGGGTTCATATTACTCTTTATACCCATTTTCTTCTAATATAATTGTAAAAACTTTTGTATTAATCTCGATAACCCTCGCAAGCTTCTCTTCGTATTCCTTTTTGCAGCTCTTACTATTTTTGTTGTCTTCTTTTGCTGTTCTTTATCTCCCAGTCCCCTGGATCTACATTATTCTTGGCCTTTTTGTATGCTCTTTCCTTTAGTTGTATGCTATCACTCACCTCTTTTATCAACCATGGTTGTTTTATTTGGTAAATGGTGCTCTTGCCCCTTAGGGGTAAATGCTGCTCCTGTATTAAGCTAAATTCTTGTTTGAACACCTCCATTCCATTCCTTTTGGTTATTAGTTCCCACACAAAACTGTTCAGAAATTGATAGTCATTCAAGAGAGACTGCAATAATGGCGGTTCTGTGAAGATTCACACTGGTGCGTAGGACGTACTCTTAACGTTCGAGTTAAGACCTGTTGTTAAGGCAGTGTAAAGGAAACTACTTATTAATTTGCTTATGTTATTACCTATCCTAGGAATGCTTTATGCTGCCACAGTGTGTCAAATGTGGATACACCATATCTTGTAGTAATTTGAAGACAGCAAACTTGCAATAATTATGCTGCAATGTCACACAGCAGAAATGTTGAGTATACTGAAAATTGGCATCTGGATGATGAGCGCTGCCAGCAAAAACCTGAACAAAACTATCTCTTGAATGCTGCAGTGCATCATTGAAACAGTGACTACAAAGGTGTATTTTCTGAAAGCAAAATACTGTGAATGGTGGAAATCTCAAATAAAAACAAAAATAGGTGGAAATACTCAGCAGGCCAGGCAGCATCGATGGAGAGAGAAACAAAGTTAACATTTCGGGTCGATGGTCTTTCATCAGAACTGCAAAAAGTTAGAGATATAGCACACACAATCAAGGTCAGCCAGCATGAATTTGTTACTGGAAGGCCGTATCTGACTAACTTGAGGACGTAACAAGGAGGGTTGATGAGGGGAGTGCGATTGATGTAGTGTGTATGATTTTTAGTAAGGCTTTTGACAAGGTGCTACATAGAAACATAGAAAATAGGTGCAGGAGTAGGTCATTCGGCCCTTCGAGCCTGCACCACCATTCAATAAGATCATGGCTGATCATGCAACTTCAGTACCCCATTCTGCTTTCTCTCCATACCCCTTGATCCCATTAGCCGTAAGGGCCACATCTAACTCCCTTTTAAATATATCCAACGAACTGGCCTCAACAACTTTCTGTGGTAGAAAATTCCACAGGATCACAATTCTCTGGGTGAAGAGGTTTCCCCTCATCTCGGTCCCACATGGCTTACCCCTTATCCTCAGACTGTGACCCCTGGTTTTGGACTACCCCAACATCGGGAACATTCTTCCTCCATCTAAGCTGTCCAATCCCGTCAGAATTTTATGTTTCTATGAGATCCCCTCTCATTCTTCTAAATTCCAGTGAATATAAGCCTAGTCAATCCAGTCTTTCTTCATATGTCAGTCCTGCAATCCCAGGAATCAGTCTGGTGAACCTTCGCTGCACTCTCTCAATAGCAAGAATGTCCTTCCTCAGATTAGGAGACCAAACTGTGCTCAATACTCAAGGTTGCGGTCTCACCAAGGTACTGTACAACTGCAGTAAGACCTCCCTGCTCCTATACTCAAATCCTTTCGCTATGAAGGCCAGCATGCCATTTGCTTTCTTTACTGCCTGCTGTACCTGCATGTCTACCTTCGATGACTGATGTACCATGACACCCAGGTCTCGTTGCATCTCCCCTTTTACTAATCTGTCACCATTCAGATAATCTGCCTTCCTATTTTTGCCCCCAAAGTGGATAACCTCACACTTAGCCACATTATACTGCATCTGCTATGCATTTGCCCATTCACCTAACCTGTCCAAGTCCCCCTGCAGCCTCCTAGCATCCTCCTCACAACTCGCACTGCCACCCAGCTTAGTGTCATCTGAACTTGGAGATATTACATTTAATTCCTTCGTCTAAATCATTAATGTATATTGTAAATAGCTGGGGTCCCAGCACTGAACCCTGTGGCACCCCACTAGTCACTGCATGCCATTCTGAAAAGGACCCGTTTATTCCCACTCTTTGCTTCCTGTCTGCCAACCAGTTCTCTATCCATGTCAATATCATGTGCCTTAATTTTGCACACTAATCTCTTGTGCGGGAGCCTTTTGAAAGTCCAAATACACCACATCCACTAGTTCTCCCTTGTCCACTCTACTAGTTACTTCCTCAAAAAATTCTAGAAGATTTGTCAAGCATGATTTCCCTTTCATAAATCCATGCTGACTTGGACCGATCCTGTCACTGTTTTCCAAATGTGCTATTACATCTTTAATAATTGATTCCAGCATTTTCTCCACCACCGATGTCAGGCTATAACCGGTCTAAAATTCCCTGCTTTCTCGCTCCTTTTTTAAAAAGTGGGGTTACATTAGCTACCCTCCAATCCATAGGAACTGAACCAGAGTCCATGGAAAATGACCACCAATGCATCCACTATTTCTAGGGCCACTTCCTTAAGTACTCTGGGATGCAGACTATCAGGCCCTGGGGATTTATCAGCCTTCAGTCCCTTCAATTTCCCTAACACTATTTCCTGACTAATAAGAATTTTCCTCAGTTTCCCCTTCTCGCAAGACCCTCGATCCCCGAGTATTTTCGGGAGGTTATTTATGTCTTCCTTAGTAAAGACAGAACCAAAGTATTTGTTCAATTGGCCTACCATTTCCTTGTTCCCCATTATGAATTCACCTGATTCTGATTGCAAGGAACCTAAATTAATCTTCACTAATCTTTTTCTCTTCACATGGCAGACTGGGCAGAAAAGTAAAAGCTCATAGGATCCACGGGAAAGTGGCAAGCTGGAGCCAAAATTGGCTCAGTGGCAGGAAGCAAAGGGTAATGGTCGACAGATGTTTTTGAGACCGGAAAGCTGTTTCCAGTGGGGTTCTGCAGGGCTCAGTACTAGGTCCCTTGCTTTTTGTGGTATACATCAACGATTTAGACTTCAATGTAGGGGGCATGATTAAGAAGTTTGCAGATGATACAAAAATTGGCCATGTGGTTGAGAGTGAGGAAGAAAACTGTAGACAGCAGGAAGATATCAATGGACTGGTCAGATGGGCAGAAAAGTGGCAAATGGAATTCAATCTGGAGAAGTGTGAGGTAATGTATTTGGGGAGGGATAACAAGGCAAGGGAATGCACAATAAATGGTAGGATACTGAGAAGTGTAGAGGAACAGAGGGAACTTGGAGTGCATCCCACAGATCCCTGAAGGTAGCGGGACAGGTAGATAAGGTGGTTAAGAAGGTATATGGGATACTTTCCTTTTATTAGCTGAGGCATAGAATATAAGACCAGGAAGGTTAAGCTTGAACTGTGTAAAACACCAGTTAGGCCACAGCTGGAGTACTGCATCATATCATCATAGAGCAGTCCCTTGGAATCGAGGAAGACTTACTTCCACTCTAAAAATGAGTCCTTAGGTGACTGAACAGTCCAATACGAAAACCACAGTCCCCGTCACAGGTGTGACAGATAGTCGTTGAGGGTAAGCGAGGGTGGGATTGGTTTGCCGCACGCTCTTTCCGCTGCCTGCGCTTGATTTCTGCATGTTCTTGGCGATGAGACTCGAGGTGCTCAGCGCCCTCCCGGATGTGCTTCCTCCACTTAGGGCGATCTTTGACCAGGAACTCCCAGGTGTCAATGGCGATGCTGCACTTTATCAGGGAGGCTTTGAGGGTGTCCCTGCAACGTTTCCTCTGCCCACCTTTGCCTCGTTTGCCTTGAAGGAGTTCCGAGTAGAGCGCTTGCTTTGGGAGTCTCGTGTCGCATGCGAACAATGTGGCCTGCCGAGCAGAACTGATCAAGTGTGGTCAGTGCTTCAATGCTGGGGATGTTGGCCTGGTCGAGGACGCTAACGTTGGTGCATCTGTCCTCCCAGGGGATTTGCAGGATTTTGCAGAGACACCATTGGTGGTATTTCTCCAGCGACTTGAGGTGTCGACTGTACGTGGTCCATGTCTCTGAGCCATATAGGAGGGCGGGTATTACTACAGCCCTGTAGACCATGAGCTTGGTGGCAGATTTGAGGGCCTGGTCTTCAAACACTCTTCCTCAGGCGGCCGAAGGCTGCGCTGCTGCACTGGAGGCGGTGTTGAATCTTGTCAATGTCTGCTCTTGTTGACAAGAGGCTCCCGAGGTTTGGGAAATGGTCTACGTTGTCCAGGGCCGCGCTGTGGATCTTGATGACTGGGGGCAGTGCTGTGCGGCTGGGACAGGTTGGTGGAGGACCTTTGTCTTACGGATGTTTAGTGTAAAGCCCATGCTTTCGTACGCCTCAGTGAATACATTGACTATGACTGCATACAGTTCTGGTCACCACATTACAGGAAAGATGTGATTGTACTAGAGAGGGTACTGAGGAGATTTACAGGAATGTTGCCAGGACTGGGGAGTTTTAGCTATGAGGAAAGATTGAACAGGCTGGGGTTGTTTTCTTTTGATTAGAGGAGGCTGAGGGGAGATTTAATTGAGGTGTATAAAACTATGAGGGGCTTAGATAGAGTAGATAGAAAGCACCTGTTTCCCCGAGTAGAGATCACTACTAGTACTTCTGCTGGAGTTTCAAGTATATTTTATTACTTTAATCAAACAGATATACGTATTATTGTCGAGTATATGTCAGCATTGTTATAGAAATTGTTTGATCAGTAAATCTTTGATTTATTTCAGAATGGAAAGTAATATATTAGGGATTATAATTTTAATCCTATTTATTATACTTTCCAACATTTTTATAACATGGCAAATACACGCAACCATTGTAAAATAAAAGTTGACCATCGGTACGATACACAAGTTATTTGATATATTACTGTAGATGGAAAATAATTTATATTCTTTTCAAGACTGAATATATTTTTTATTGGCATGTCCAGAATTTTTGTTTTAACGAGCATTACTTCTCTTTCTATCCATACAGGCTTCAAAGGCAAATCAAAGCCTAATCTTTTGAAACAAGAGACCAGTAGCGTTGCTTGTGGTCTGCGGATTTTATTCCGTATGTACACAGATAAAAATCGAAGTGATGCTTGGGTGGAAGTTCAGCAACGATTACTAAAGTAAGTAGCAATTCCTGTGACTAGTTGGAAAACACAGCAGTCAGCTTTGAGGCTTGTAGTTCTGATGAAAGAACATTGAGAACTAAAGGGGGGGGAAATCATGAAACCCTGAGTAATTTTGTTTTTGGTATCCTTCAGATCACATCTTAATTTGCAACTTTCAGGTTTCCATTATCTCTTTGACGTTTTTGTTTGGGGGATGATTACTATTCGATCAAATTTTTGGCCAGCTTGTAACTGTAGTTTGATCAACTGCTGAAAGAGAAAGATACTTTAATGTTTTTAGTACAATTCTTCATTCATTTTCTTTCAGATGTTGATCACCTATTGTACATTTTCAGAATTTTCTGTTCTTTCAAGTTTCTATTTTTTTAAACTTTAACCTTTTGTTTCCATACTTTGATAGGACTGTTTTCATCATCAGATGATATCTTGTCAAGCAGATGATATCTGTTGGATCTTCCTGATCTACTGTTCTAGTAACTTAAAGAAAACTGGGTCAGATTTATCAAACATGACCTCTGCTTTCTGAAGACATGTTAAGTACCCCCCATCAAGCTTGAGCATACTAGGTGATCATTAATGGCATTGCTAATGACCCTCTTCATTTATTTCCCCATAACTAAGGTTAAACCCAGCAGTCTATATTTGACCGGTTGTAATTTTAATACTTTGTTTAATATCAAAGCATCACATATACTTTCCTCCAATCGTTCTGTACTTGCCCAGTACTCAGTGAAGTATTAAACTGCTTACTGTGGCATCATCAAGAACTTCAGCCATTTCCTTCAGTTTCCCAGGATAAATTAAATCTGTTCTGAGTGTTTTTTCCACCTTGAGCCTTTTTAGCAAACTCCTTTTGTTTGTTACCCACTCTGCAGGTGGACAGGTCGATCCCCCCACAGTTAAGAACAGATATAAAGTATCTGCTTTTCTCTTCTGCCATGCCTTTCTCATTCTCTAACTTTACCCGAGTCATCCTGCAACAGTCCTAGATGTTCTCTAATCAGCTCATGATTCCAAGCATAAGCAAAAAATGCTTTCCAGTTATTTTAGTCATGTTCAACTATCCTCCTTTCTGGATTCATTTTAGCTTGCCTAATATTTCTTTTTGCTAATGCTAACGGCTTTTTATACTTTTTCCTACCCGAAGAACTATTACTCCTTTTCTAAGCCTTTAAATACTTTTTCTTGAGTACAAGTTACCCAAGTCCCCACAAAGCCATTGTGGCTTTTTATCATCATACACACACCTCCTTCTCACAAGGCTTCAAAACCTTTCGGGAACTTTTTTGAAATTGTCCCTTTTTTGCGTGTTGCAATAATCCTCATTTACATTTAGTTCACTCTCTCCCACTTTTAACCACCGCTAGATATCTCTTCATTTCCAGAAATAGAGCCTTCTGAAATTTTATCCCTGAACCTGCTGCAGCCCCATATTTGAAATCTTATGATGGTGATCTGAATTAGTAAGGTACTCCTCCAACTTTAGGTCATCTTATCAATTGTAGCTCATTACAGAAAACTATGTCCAAGATGTTATGCCCTCTAATGCTAGTCTTCACATGCTGATGTTGACTCTGTTAATAAATGGAACATTAGATGCCTGAAAGTAATTTGCCTATCTGGTATGTGGCCTGGGTTAGGGTTAGGATGGGGGGAAAACACCTTTGTTTTTAAAATTGTGGTTAATTTGACCAAAGGTATTCAAATTAGGGTACATGGCCAAAAAGGGTTTTGGGTTTACAATTGAGTTGCATATTTCTTAAGACAGTATATTGATTTTGTGTATTGTAACTGATACCAGCAATTTTCTTTCAATAGTGTTTGCAGCGAAGCTCTCAGCTACTTCCTGACACTTACCTCAGAAAGTCACCGGGAAGCCTGGACCAATCTCCTCCTACTTTTTTTAACTAAAGTCCTTAAAATAAATGATGAAAGGGTAAGAATCAGCCTATTTCTGCAACCATTAGAATAAAATCTTTTGTTTATGTTAATACTTTAGTGACTTGTCACAAGATAGACATTATTGTTAGATGCAAGTTATCCGGCTGATTCCGGAGATGAGGAGGTTACCTTATGATGATAGATTGAGTAGACTGGGTCTTTACTCGTTGGAGTTCAGAAGGATGAGGGGTGATCTTATAGAAACATTTAAAATAATGAAAGGGATAGACAAGATAGAGGCAGAGAGGTTGTTTCCACTGGCCGGGGAGACTAGAACTAGGGGGCACAGCCTCAAAATACGGGGGAGCCAATTTAAAACCGAGTTGAGAAGGAATTTCTTCTCCCAGAGGGTTGTGAATCTGTGGAATTCTCTGCCCAAGGAAGCAGTTGAGGCTAGCTCATTGAATGTATTCAAATCACAGATAGATAGATTTTTAATCAATAAGGGAATTAAGGGTTATGGGGAACGGGCGGGTAAGTGGAGCTGAGTCCACGGCCAGATCAGCCATGATTTTATTGAATGGCGGAGCAGGCTCGAGGGGCTAGATGGCCTACTCCTGTTCCTAATTCTTATGTTCTTATTATGCCTGTTTTTTATATCTATATATATTTGTTCTGCAATCAGCCCGATCTATTTTATTAGTCTCTCGTTTACTCTAACCACATGTCATAACTATCTTGCTCTGGATTTAAGCTTTTAGTTTCCTTTTGAAAGAATCCAAGGGTCTAAATTATAGCAAGCAGTAATTTCATTCAGTTAATGCTGTGAAACACTTCTTTAAAAATGCATTTAGCTGGGGCCTTATAAATTTTGAAAACACATCCTGTTAGTGTACAGTCTCAAACACTATTAAATTTACAATATTAAATTACGTAGTTTGTTCAGAAAACACTGCCAGATGTCCTAAATAAATTTGCAGCTCTGTTATGGACACTGCTTGTAACATTCAATTTTTTTTATCAACGTGTAATTAAACATCCCTCTTCAAGTCATGTATTGTATTTTAGGTAATGTTATTGAAGCCAGTGTGTGCTCCTCCTCTACTGTAAAATGTTTCAGAAAATTCTGGCTGATTTAATACTTCAAAAATGTGCCAAAAATAGATGCAGAACGTTTATAATGTCGTTATATAGTATAAACTGACCAAATGGATACCAAGCCTCTTTCATTACTTGCACAAAAGATAAGCGGTACCAATTTTCTCGGGTGAAAAAGCTGATATTTCAGTACAACAGCACTGACTTTAATATACATGGCAGACTTTCTCAGAATTAAACAAATGAAAGGTACTTTATTTAAAAATAGGACAGTATTGTCTCCTTTTACAAAATTTACAAGCTTTTATTTTAATCTCCAATAATTTTAAAGATTTCAATTCCAGCTACTTGTTCCTTTTGCTAAAAGGAGCAATTATAAACCATGGAGCTAGAGGAGAGGCACTAGAGAAAGTCTTCGTTATTCCCTGAGCCATTTTTTATGCATATGTATTATGATTTCCATGTTCTATGCTAACATTAAGATTTGACCAAGACCAGTTGTTTGCAGTTTTCACAAAAAATAGATGGAATCGGAATCACATAAGGACCAGTAAATAATCCAAGAATCTTACATAATGAAATGGAAATTGTATTATTTAGTCACCAAAAACCAGTGTCTGGCTTATATGCATGGTTGATCTATATTTCACAGCAACTGTTTACAAGGATTGTTTTCAATGCTACTCTAATGGAGTGGTTTGTGAGCTATTGACGTGTTTAACAAGTTTTGCTTCCAACATCAGTTAACTGTGGAGAATTATGTAAAATGTAAATTGATCTACTTGACTTGCTGAAATTATACAGAAACTGTTGAGATTAGGTGGCTTTTGAGGATTCTAAATCAAAGATTACAATCTGGTTATCCACTAAGGTAATTGGCATGTTCACAAATAGCCCCATTGAGGAAGAAAATGAACCACAATAGTTGGTTCATTCAATAGTTTTATTCATTCCCAAATACTCACTTCAGCTCAACCAATAACCACCCAGTTTAATTAACAAAAAAGCATTCCAGTTTCTTTTGATCACCTTTGGATTTTCCTCATCAGTATCAACGTTATTAATCCAACCATTAGACAATGGCCTAGAAATTGTGGTCGGAAGCTTCCTGCGGGCGGATGCCTCCTACCTGAAAAATTTCTACGAATTTACCTGGTGGTCCCGGAGGTGTGGAGACTTATATTCCCAGATCTCTAAGCGAAGGCCTGCGTAGAGGCCGACATATCCCAATGACTTAAGCGCTTTGTGTGCGTCCCTGGGATTACGTAGGCCGGCCCAATAAATCAAAGTAGGAGGAATCCTCATTCATACTTATGGTGAGTTCCGTAAGCTTGCTTTTATCAGTCGTAAGAATTTCAAGGGCATTCGCTGGGCAGAAGTTGGGCAAATAGCCCAACCCTCCGCCCGCAAAGGCCCTTTACTTCCGAATGCATGCGATCTGTCAAGAGGATTCTAGGCATGTGTTTGTATGAACAGATGTTTCACTGGTTTCAAAATGTGAAACAAAAGATATGTTGCACTTCAGTTTTTGATCAGATTAAATCTGAAAAGATCATTTTCACATATTCAGTCATGCAAATCACTTGCTGAATCTTGAACACTTAAATGTTCAAAGTGAAGCCCATTTAGTGGCACAACATTTTAATGCCACAATGTGATAAGGAAGCAGAATTGTACTTCTGATTCCCCATGTGTTGAATTGCTATAAAAGGTGCTTAGCGTTTCTTCAAAGGAAAGGTGGGTCAAAAAACTACAGATACTGAAAATAATCAGCAGGTCAGGCAGTGTCTGTGGAAAGTGCAAGTTTAAGTTTAGGTGCAGACTGTCAAAACCATTGTAGAAACATTTTGGGTGGGGACTGTTTCAACAAAGGGTCTGTACCCTAAACATTAAACTTGTCGGTTTATCCACTGAATAAAAGTTGGTGGGAAATTGCCCATCATTACTATCACACCAATAGCAATGACATTGATGAGGAAAGAGACCTAATATTATGACCGAGCAATAGTGTTTGTGTTTTTTTTAATCGTCCTAAGGTCAAGTGAGCATTTTGGAATAAGTAACACCAGTGATTAATTTGTTTCATTCACTTGTCAACCTGAAGTTTAATTCCCTGGATATGATATAACTATGACGATGGTTGAGCCCTCGTCCAAGATTAATGTGGGAATTGATAAACCTTAGTTATTTTTAAATAATATTTACAGCATTTGGATAACAATTCGAACATTATACCAAGGGGTCCCTGGAACTCTGCAGCACCTGAAGGCTAATCTACAGCATGAGAATGTGGATTCTCTGGCAGATCTACCCTTGATTTAGAGACACCTCAACCTCAATATAATTTTTAAACTAATGTATAACATAATGCTAAATTGGTGGCTTTCGTTTAGAAAATGTGTGCAAACTTAAAGCAGTTTACTGTGCTTAGCATATAAGTTCCTATTTATAGTAAAAGTTTCCATTTAATACCTAGCTATTCTCATATCCAGGTTAAAAAGCTGAGTGTTGAGTAGTAAATACTTGATCCCTGTTTTTCTGAATTACACCAGTATCTGTTAACACCAATCTTGTAATCCTCTTTGACTTGAAGCTTGTTAAGATCCATGCATATCACCCATTATATGCTTTCCTGCTGAACTGGACTCGGAGTTTTTGCAAAGCCCATTTAAGATGATCATGTGAAATCAATGGGCTGTTTAATTCCCACATTTCATGGTTTTCACAGTATCCATGCAGATAAAATGTACAAAATATAAATGCATTAAGTCTGAGAACCAATATAGTGTAAGGGGTGGGGAAATCAGAAGATTAGTGTCAGCTGACGTTAGTTGCAATCAGCACAAAGTATTGATACATCAGATGTTGGTTCCAATGGAGAAAGCTGTATTTAAAAAGGAAAACAAGGGAGGAAGATTCAGCCATGATGGAGCACCAGGGACATTGATTATACCTGTTTAAAATATAGGCAGAAATATTGTGTAATGATATGGGTGCTTTTTTCAATATTTTAATTAGCTATCCTTTTGTCTTTGTTTTCTTTCCAGTTCAAGGCCCATGCGTCAAAGTACTACCCCCTTTTGTGTGAAATTATGCAATTTAATCTGATTCCTGAATTGAGAGCTGTTCTACGCAAATTTTATCTCCGCATTGGTATAGTCTTTAAAATATCTCATCCTTCAGAACAAGAGCATGGATCCACCAAGCAGTAATGATGATTGAGATCTTAGCTAAGGCAATCTGTCCATAAATCTGAAAAGGACCAGGCTGCAGTTGCCTACTTTGACTCTCTCCTCCTGCCTCGATCTTTTTGTAAAGGATGGTGCTTTAACTCTATTGGTTTGTAACCTGCCTAAAAGATGCAGATGAGTGAACTGTAATCTTCGTTTAAAATGCTCTATATGATTAAATTCATTATCTGAAGGATCCAAGGTAAGGACTGAGTGCTGTCACGTGCTGAGCATGGAATCAGCATTTCATGGTTTAGTCATTCTTTGAAATGCAGTTTAGTATGGAGAAGAACATTGTGAGTCAAACGCAAACATGGACAGATGCAGTGCATATTGTATGGTGGAGAAAATATTTAAATGAGTACTGTAGTTTAAACTTCTGGGGCAGAAGAATTTGGCGCAGTGAGTAATATATATGCTGTAAGGGAAATATAATCGTAGCATCTTACAGGCAGGTTAGAAGGTATAATTAAATCTGCATTTGTTAGCAAAGATCAGTTGAACATTGTCCAGTAACTAATATTTGTTTGCACAGCTCATGACCTTTAAAGTTATAATGACCATCCTTCTGTGAAATCTGTTGTACAGAGATACAAATCTGTAAGATACAATATTAACACTATATAGTTCTTCCAGAATGGGTTTCTTTTATTTCAATATTTTATGTTTATTTGTTGCTGTCACAGCTATTTTATTGTTCATTGTATGCACTGGGTTGTTTTCGCTTTTGGTTTTGTGAATTTTTTTTAAATTTTCTTTAATGTTGCTCATGCAGTTGTATTGGAACCTGGGGAGTTAAGTGTGGACAATTATTTGAGGAAAGAGGCACTAAGGCCATTGCGATAATGTAATTAACGGAATGGTTACCCTGTCAATAAAGATGAGTTTTCCCCTACCTGTATATTACAGACTAGGGCCTGTTATAAAAAAAAAAGGATTGATCCTGACAACTGGAACTTGAATCACTGCAGGTTGATCTGAGGTGCATTTGCACTGACATAAAACTGTCTTCATGTTTGATGTAGGTTCTACTGTCTATGTATAAAATTTGATGTTAAATTAAATATATTGAATAATGAATCAGTTTTGGGGCTTGGGATGATGAAATATACTGAAACCTAATTATTAAGAAGCTGTGAACTGGGCTTTAATAAAAAAAATGGATACAACGGAGTTCCAAGCATTCCTAGTCACTATGGATGTAGAAAGTAAATATTTGGAGAAGTTTGAAATGTATATGGTACAGACATGTAAAGTTTTCTATGTAAAAAAATATGTACAACTTTCTGTACAATATTGGTTATCATCTGGCATATTCTAATCAGGTCATAGCTCAATAAAGTTTTTGAACTCTCTTTTACCAGTGCAGTCCCACTTTGATTACCAGTATCCTGATATTTTGCTTGCAGAATTTTAAGCAGGCAAAGTTTCGTTACCACCTGAAGCAACAATTCATCTGACTTGCTGTCATTTTATTTTGTGGGATTAAGAAAATAGCTTGAACATTTCTAGTGGGACCTAAAAGGATTCATAATTCTCATGCTCTTTTCAAGAGCATGTGTGACAGACCAAATAGGGGCTGTTAACAGGAGGAGAAGGCTCCATGAACATCCCCATCCTCAACGAAGACAGAGCCCAGCACATGAGTGCAAAAGACAAGGCTAATGCATTCGCAACCATCTTCAGCCAGAAGCACCAAGTGGATGATCCATCTCGGCCTCCTCCCGAGGTCTCCACCATCACAGAAGCTTGTCTTCAGCCAATTTGATTCAAGACTAGGCTGAGTGCACTGGATTAGGCAAAGACTATGTGCCCCAACAACATCCCAACTGTAGTGTTGAAGACTTATGCTCCAGAACTAGCCTTAGCCAAACTGTTTTAGTAACAGCTAAAGCACTGGCATCTACCCGACAAAATTAAAAATTGCTCAGGTATGTTCTGTCGACAAAAAGCAGGACAAATCCAATCCAGCCAATTACTGCCCCATCAGCCTACTCTCAATCATCAGCAAAGTGATGGGAAATGTCATTGACAGTGCTATCAAGCAGCACTTACCAATAACAAGAAAGTCAATTTCCAGAGGTGAGCTGAGAGTGACTGCCCTTGACATCAAGGCAGCATTTGATTGAGTGTGGCACCGAGAAGCCCCAGTAAAATTGAAGTCAATGGGAATCGAGAGGGGAAACTCTTCACTGTCAAGTCATACCTAGTACAAAGGACGATGGTTGTGGATGTTGGAAGCCACTCAATCATCTCAGCCCCAGGGCATTGCTGCAGGAGTTCCTCAGGGCAGTATCCAAGGCCCAACCAAATTCAGCTGCTTCATTAATGATCTTCCCTCCAATCCAAGGTCAAAAGTAGTGATGTTTGCTGATGATTGCACAGTGTTCAGTTCCATTTGCAATTCTTCAGATAATGAAACAATCTGTGCCCACATACAGCAAGACCAGAATAGCATGCAGGCTTGGGCTGATAAATGGCAAGTAATATACCACACACTTGTCAGGCAGTGACTATCATCAACATCATGGGAGTCACCAATTGACCAGAAACTTAATAGCACCAGCCACATAAATACTATGGCTACACAAACAGGTCAGATGCTGGGTATTCTGCAGTGACTTCCTGACTCCCTAAAGCCTTTCCACCATCTACAAGGCACAAGTCTGGAGTGTGATGGAATACTCTCCACTTGTCTGGGTGAGTGTAGCTCCAACAACACTCGAAGTTCAACACCATCCAGGATAAAGCAGCCTGCTTGATCGGCACCCCTTCACCACCTTAAACATTCACTCCCTCGACCACCAGCGCAACATGGCTGCAATGTGTACCATCTTCAAGATGCAATGCAGCAACTCAATAGCACCTCCAAAATCTGCAATCTCTACCACCTGGAAGGACATGGGCAGCAGGCACATGGAAACACCACCATCTGCAAGTTCCCCTCCAAGTCTCAAACCATCCTGACTTGGAAATATATAACCATTTCTTCATCGTCGCTGGGTCAAAATTCTGGAACTCCCTACCTTCACTGCACAGACTGCAGCGGTTCAAGAAGCGGGCTCTCCACCATATTCAAGAACAATTAGGGATGGGCAAAAAAAGCTGGCCTTGCCAGCGACGTCCACATCCCGTGAATGAATAAATTAAACAAATAGCCAAAAATATATTCCAATATGTGATTAGTAAAGGGTCTCGATAAATATTTCTTGAAATAACCACTTCTGATTTTGCTGGAGTGTATATCTTAATTCAGTCTAACATTTAACCCTGTTCATACTTGCACTTAATGCTGTGCTACAGCCGAAGGCAGATGTACATGCTGACCGAATGGATGCAAATTATGTAACTTATCACACCACTATTATAAGCTGAAGTTAATGCAATAAATCCAGCTTAATATGTAATAACATTTAATATAGTTGATAATTCCATAAGTGGGCCCAGCCATCATCACTGCAATGAATAAGCATTTTTAATGACACCCAAGTTCTATTCTGATTAAAATGATTATTGTGTTGCCACCTGAAATGTTTAAATACTTAAATATACTTCTGTAACAGGAGAGTGGTGGTGTAAACTTTTATATTTCATTAAAATGCTAACCATCTAAAAGAAAATGCTTAAGATTTCATTAGAAGTACAAAACATAGGAAACATTCACAAACACCTTTGCAATGTTGGAAACCCTCACAAACATCTCTGCAATGTCAGAACACAGAATAACCAAAAGAGTTCTTAACTTGCATATTACTAGATACAACTTACTGGCCAACAAGTGGCTCAGCTGTGGTCTCTTGCCAGGTAGTCCAATGCCCTGTGAGGGAGAATGCATTTCCTGTGGTGGATGACACTGTGTTGTGCAGACTGAGAGGGGCACAAATTGCCCCCCGCCCGTTTCAATGCTTTTTACTGCAGCTATGGTTGAGGTCGCCTCGAGCGGAATTCCGCTCTTGTTTTTTTTTATTCGGATCCGGAAGTCGGTGACTTCACGAGAGGGGTGAATATGCAGAGGTGGTATTACCTGAGGGGCGGAAGTTGGGAGTGGTGCGGATGACGTCATCACGACGCTGCATCACCAAGGTTCTCCCCTTCACTTAAAGGGGAGAGTCTTCGGGATTTTAAAACTTCGGCCCACTGGCCCAGCAGGGAGGGTTTCGGCTGGCAGTGGCAGTGCATCCTCCCCTTTAAGGGAAGCCACACCGCCATTGCAGAAGGCCACAGCCTCACTGGACCCCAGCGAAAAAACAGGTTTTGGCACCGCCAGGCAGGCCAAAGATTTTCAATGGGGAATGTCGCCATCGGTGGGGGTGGGGTGGGGTGGCTGGGTAGATTGGCGGTGCGCATGGTGATGACACACTTAAGATGGATCAGCAGCAGGGGGGGTGGGGGGGCATCGGGGCACCATCCGGAAACCTCGGAAGGGCAATTGGGCTATCGGCGGCCATTCCACGAAGTCAGCGGCCACTCTGCAGTGTGGCTGCCAATTTGTGGTGGTAACAGGCCTTAAGGAGAGAGGCAATTTCGGCCCCAGATTGTACCAAAGATATACAACTGAGTATAATTGCACTGCATTTTGAATTTCAGGTGTTCTTGAAGATCCTCAAGGAAAAGCTGTTCTAAAAAAATTTCAAAAAATACTATCTACATCGCTGTTCAAGGTACGATCCCTGAGGGGGAAGAAAGCAAACGGCCCAATGCAAAAAGCAAACTTTATTTTTGAAGTGAGCGCTAGTTAAAGCAGCTCATCATATATGATTGGACGTGATCCAAAATAGGAAAGCAGGACAGCAGTAAGGGTGACCCTTCTGAAAACTGCAGCTCTTACCATCCTATTGGTAACTCAACATGGACCATTTTCCAAACCTCGGGAGCCTACTATTAGCAAGGGTAGACATCGATGACGAGGTCCAACACCGCCTCTAGTGTGCCAGCGCAGCCTTCGGTTGCCTGAGGAAGAGAGTGTTTGAAGACCAGGACCTCAAATCTGGCTCCAAGCACAGGGCAGCAGTGATACCCGCCCTCCTATATGGTTCAGAGACGTGGACCATATACAGCAGACCTCTCAAAGCACTGGAGAAATACCACCAACGCTGCCTCCGCAAGATCCTGCAAATCCACTGGGAGGATAGACGCACCAATGTTTCTGTTCTCGCTCAGGCCAACATCGAAGCACTGACCACGCTCGACCAGCTCTGGGCGGGCCACATCGTCCGCATATCTGACACGAGACTCGCAAAGCAAGCGCTCTACTCGGAACTCCTGCATGGCAAGCGAGCCCCAGGTGGGCAGAGGAAATATTTCAAGGACACCCTCAAAGCCGCCTTGATAAAGTGCAACATCCCACCGGCACCTGGGAATCCCTAGCCCAAGACCGCCCTAAGTGGAGGAAGAGTATCCGAGAGGGCGTTGAGCACCTCGAGTCTCATCGCCGAGAGCACGCAGGCAGCGGAAGGAGCATGCGGCAAACGAGGCTCCCCACCCACCCCTCCCTTCAACCACTGTCTGTCCCACTGACAGACTGTAATTCCCGTATTGGACTGTACAGTCACCTGAGAACTCACTTTGAGTAGAAGTAAGTCTTCCTCGATTTCGCGGGACTGTCTATAATGAACTCATCTGGATTCTGATTCAACCACCATCAAAATGGAAATTGACAGTGTAGGGTTAAAAATGATGCAGTATTCTTTCTATTACAGTATCATTTTTACAGCTTGAGAAATGGAATGAGAAAAGCTTCTTCAGCTAATCCTTCCACAATCTATCATGGATTTTGTTTCAATTGTTTAATCTCCTGAGGAAAGTTCTGCATAAGTGTTCCCTAATCCCTAATGATGATCAGACAAAACTTGGGAATGTTTACACATCATGAATATTCAGTTCCAGCATTGTGATGCTAGATTATTCCTGTTCCTGACCACCAAAACAGAAACCATCATGTTCCTATGGTCTAGTCGATCATCTCAGTTACATCTCACAGGAACCTCCGATGCTGATCCATTTCTTTTTTGACAGAGACTAATTCAAACAGCATCAACAGCTTTTGCTTAAGTCCGTCCCACATCTTTGCCAATCAAGCTGAACATTTCTGACCTTGTCTTTCAGGAAACTTGTTCATTTTAACTCAGGAGTCTGCTCCTCTCAAAAATTGTGAATTTTTACATCAACATTAACCAGAATGCAATTATTGTTCAACACTTATGACGTAAGCGTCCGTTTCCACGTGTACGTTGATGACACCCAGCTCTACCTCACCACTACTTCTCTCGACCCTTCCACGGTGTCTAAATCATGAGACTGCTTGTCTGGCATCCAATTCTAGATGAACAGAAATTTTCTCCAATTAAATATTGGAAAGTGGAAAGCCATTATTTTCGGTCCCCACCACAAACTCCGTTCCCGAGCCACTGACTCCATCCCTCTCCCTAACATCTGTCTGAGGCTGCATCACACTATTCGCAATCTTGGGTGTCATATTTGATCCTGAAATGAACTTCCGATTATATATTCGTGGCATAACGAAGACCGCCTATTTCTACCTCCGCAACATCGCCCGACACCGCCCCACCTCAGCTCATTCGTTGCGGAAACCCTCATCCATGCCTTTGTTACCTCTAGACTTGACTATTCCACATGGCTCCTCCCATGTTCTACCTTACGTAAACTTGAGGTCATCCAAAACTCAGCTACCCGTGTCCTAACTCGTCCCGTTCACCCATCACCCCTGCGCTCACTGACCTACATTGGCTCCCGGTTAAACAATGCCTCAATTTCAAAATTCTCATCCTTGCTTTCAAATCCCTCCATGGCTTCATACCTCCCTATCTCTAATCTCCTCAAGCTCCACAACCCCCACCCCCCAAGAAATCTGCACTGCTCTAATTCTGTCCCCTTGAGGAATCCCTGATTATAATTGCCATACTTTCTGTTGCCTAAGCCCTAAGCTCTGGAATTCCCTCCCTAAATGTGTCTGCCTCTCTTCCTCTCCTCCTTTAAGACGCTTCTTAAAACTTATCTCTCTGCCCAAGCTTTTTGGTCATCTGCCCTAATTTCTCCTATGTGGCTCACTCCTGGGAAGTGTCTTGGGACTTTTACTACGTTAAGGGTGCTATATAAATACAAGTTATCAATTTTTAATCTTTAACAAAAAATAAGTTTCGATTTTCAACAGAGCACTTCCTCATACGTTACCTCAACAGTTACATAAGAATTAGTAACAGGAGTAAGCCATATGGCCCTTCGAGCCAGCTCCACCATTCAATAAGATCATGGCTAATCTTCAAACTCAACTTTACTTTTAAGCCCGATCCCCATATCCCTTGATTTCCCCTAGAGTCCAAAAATCAATCTCAGCCTTGTAATATACTCAACAACTGAGCATCCACAGCTCTTTGGAGCAGAGAATTACAAAGATTCACAACATTCAGAGAAAAAATTCCTCCTCATCTCAGTCTTAAAAGGCAGTCTTAAAAGTCCCTTATACTGAGACTATGACCCTTAATTCTAGAGTCTCCAGTCTGGGGAAACAATCTCTCGGCATCTACCCTGTCAATCCTCCTCAGAATCTTATGTTTCAATGAGATCACCTCTCATTCTGCTAAACTACAGAGTCTAGGTCCAATCTTTCACTGGACAAATCTCTCATCCCAGGAATCAATCTACTGATCCTTCATTGCACTAATGCAAGTATATCCTTCCTTAGATAAGGAGACCAAAACTGCACAGTACTCCAGGTTTTGTCTTAGCCAGGCCCTGTACAATTGTAGCAAGACTTCCTTACTCTTGTATTCCCAACCCTCTAGCAATAAAGGCCAACATGCCATTTGCCTTCCTAATTGCTTGCTTTACGTGCATGCTAATTCTCTGTGTTTCTTGCACTAGGACACCCAAATCTCTCTGAACATTTAATAGTTTCTCACCATTTAAAAAATATTCTGCTTTTCTATTTTCCCTACCAAAGTGAATAACCCCACATTTCTCCACATTGTACTCCTTTTGCCCATTCACTTAGCCTATCTTCTTAGGCAGTCTCCCGGAGTCGAGGATGACTTGC
Source organism: Pristiophorus japonicus (assembly GCF_044704955.1). Lineage (NCBI taxonomy): Eukaryota > Metazoa > Chordata > Chondrichthyes > Pristiophoridae > Pristiophorus > Pristiophorus japonicus. The sequence continues at coordinate 397,294,308 of NC_091977.1, forward strand.
TTCCACACACGAGTTCTCAGATGACTGATGAGACCAATGCGGGATCTAGTCTCTGTCGCAGGTGGAGCAGATGGTGGTTGGAGGGATGGGCGGGTGGGGTGCTTGAATTGCCATACATTCCTTCTGCTGTTTGTACTTGGCTTCCGCATGCTCCCGGCAAAGAGACACGAAGTGTTCAGTACCTTTCGGTTGTTTCTCCTTCGCTGAATAGTCTTGGGTCAAGGATTCCCAAGAGTCGGTGGAGATGTTACATTTTTTCAAGGGGGCTTTGAGGGTGTCCTTGAAGCATTTTCTCTGCCCTCCTGGGGCTCGGCTTCCGTGACATAGTTCAGAGTAGAATGCTTGTTTTGGGAGTCTAATATTGGGCAGTGGACAATGTGCCCGTCCACCAGAGCTGATCGAGTGTGGTCAATGCTTCAATGCTGAGGATGTTGGCCTGAGCGAGAACACTGATGTTGGTGCGCCTATCTTACCAATGGATTTGCAGGATTTAGTGTTGGTGGTACTTCTCCAGTGCTTTAAGGTGTCTACTGTGCATAGTCCATGGCTCTGAAGCATATAGGAGGGCAGGCATTACTACTGCTCTGTGGACCATGAGCTTGATGTCGGGTTTGAGATCCAGGTCTTTGAACACTCTTTTTTTTCAGGTGGCCACTGGCGCACTGAAGGCGGTGTTGGACTTCATCATTGCTGTCTGCCCTTGCTGATAGTAGGGTCCTAAGGGAAGTGGTCACATTGTCCAAGGTCCCGTCATGGATCTTGATAATGAGAGTGGAGTACTGTGTGACGGGCAGATTGGTAGAGAACCTTTGTCTTACTGATGTTTAATGTAAGGTCCAGACTCTTGTACGCAAAAAGGAGTTAGATGAAGTCCTTACTACTAGGGGGATCAAGGGGTATGGTGAGAAAGCAGGAATGGGGTACTGAAGTTGCATGTTCAGCCATGAACTCATTGAATGGCGGTGCAGGCTAGAAGGGCCGAATGGCCTACTCCTGCACCTATTTTCTATGTTTCTATGTTTCTTCAGTGAAGGTGTCAATGATGGTTTAGAGTTCAGACTCCGAGTGTGCACAAACTCAAGCGTCATCTGCATATTGTAATTCAAGGCGTCAGAGGTTGAACAAATTCCCGCTTTCCTGTAGATTAACAGTGGGGTGCTTGTTAAAGGTGAGAGGAAGCATTGCAGCAAGGAAGATTAAGAGCATTGTTGTGATGACACAGCCTGCACTTGTATTGGGTCTGTGGTGGATCCATTGGTAAGAATCACAGCTTGCACGTCATCATGAAGCAGGCAGAGGATGGTGACATTTTTTTGAGAATAGCCTAATTTGAGGACACTCTATAATCCTTCATGGTTGACAGATTTGAAGGCCTTTGTGAGGTCAAAGAAAGCCATGCACAGAGGTTGATGCTGCTCCCTACACTTTTCTTGGATCTGTTGCATGGTGAAGATCATGTCCATCATGCCCCTTAGTGGGCGGAATCCGCATTTCAACTCTGGGAGGAGCCGATTGAAGAGGATTCTTGCGATGATTTTCCCTGCGGCAGACAGGGAAATTCCTTTCTAATTACCACAGTCAGACTTGTCACCTTTCCTGAAGATGGTCATGATTACCGCATGCTCTCCTTCCAGATAAGAGCGATGAGGTCATGGATTTGCACCAAGAGTACTTATCCTGTCTTTATCCCTTTGCAGGCTCTTGGTATCCTCCTCAGTTTACTTTCTCACCCAGCTTTGCATCATCAGCAAATGTGGATACATTACACTTGGTCCCTTCATCTAAGTCATTAATAGATTGGAAATAGATGAGGCCCAAGCACTGATCCTTGCGGCACCCAACTAGTTACAGCCTGCCAATTTGAAAATGACCTGTTTATCCCTACACTCTTCTGTACATAAACCAATCCTCTATCCATGTTAATATATTACCCGCAACCCCTTGTGCCCTTATCTTGAGTAACAAACTTTTATGTGGCACCTTATCGAATGCCTTTTTGAAATCCAAATGTACTCCATCCACTGGTTCCCCTTAATCTACCTTGTTAGTTACATCCTCAAAAAACTAAATAAATGTATCAAACACGATTTGTCTTTCATAAAACCATGTTGACTGCCTAATCATATAATTTCCTAACTGCCCTGTTACCACATCCCTAATAATAGATTCCAGCATTTTCCTGACGACCAATGTCAAGCTAACTGGCCTGTAGTTCCGTGTTTTCTCTCTCCCTCCATTCTTGAATAGTGGGGTACAATTGCTTCCTTCCAATGTGCTGGGACTGTTCCTGAATCTAAGGAATTTTGGAAGATCACAACCAATAAAGAAAGAAAGATTTGCATTTATATAGCGCCTTCACGACCACTGGACGTCTCAAAGCGCTTCACAGCCAATTAAGTTATTTTGGAGTGTAGTTACTGTTGTAATGTGGAATACGCAGCAGCCAATTTGCGCACAGCAAACTCCCACAAACAGCAATGTGATAATGACTAGATAATCTGTTTTTGTTATGTTGGTTGAGGGATAAATATTGGCCAGGACACCGGGGATAACTCCCCTGCTCTTTTTTGAAATAATGCCATGGGATCTTTTACGCCCACCTGAGACTGGCTCAAAAATGGAGTTGCCAGGCTGCACCATCACGGCATGGACACTGCAAAATAGACAACGAAAGGCCGGACTGGTAAGTCGGCCGGGAAAAAAAATGCCGCTGTGCGCCTCCCCTTTACTTTTTGTCCCGCGACTGGAGTGTGGTCCACGAGGCTGGTGCTGATATTGTTTGTGGCAGCTTCATGGGTCGCTGCCCAATTTCTGCTGTGGGGCAAAAAGGGGTCGCTGCCTCTCTTTATTGATATCCGCTCCTGACACCTGCTCATACGCAGTGGCCTGGAGTGCTACGGACACTGCCGGTTTGTGCCTCTGCTAACTTGCACAATTTCACGGGCGGTGTTAGCATCCCCTGGGGCAAGAAATTATTTGCGTACCCGTTAGCACCCCCATGGCACAAACAATTTGAATTTCTCCCCCTTTGTGTCTTCCACTGTGAAGACAGATACAAAATATTTGTTTAAAGTCTCTGCCATTTCCCCATTATTTCTCCTGTCTCAGCCTGTAAGGGACCAGTGCTTACTTTTGCTACTCTTCCTTTTTACATACTTGTAGACCTTCACATTCTTGTTATACACTCATATTCAAGTTGGCACTCTTATTCCATTCTCACATTGATACCCCTCTGCCCCAGTTGAAAGAGACAGTGTATTCGCTCCAGTTTAAAGTCAATGGAAAAGAAAATTGATGTAAAGCCTGCTGCTAAAAGTTAAAATGACTCTCTCCCATCTTGCCGCTCCTCCCCCAACTCAATTGAAGCTGGCACTCTTATTCCACCTCAGTTCAAGCTGGTTCACACTCCTCCGTCCCCCCCACCCCCCCGCTGTCATAGTTTACACTGGTGTTCTCCTTTCCAACTAATCCCTTTTGCCTCTTCCTTCTCCCCTTTACTGACATCCCCTGCTGCCTCTCTATTGATATCCGCTCCCTTCATCTGCTCATACCCAATACCAATTGCTAATGGTCCAGAAACACCCTCCACTCAGCATTTCTAATGGCAGTACTGACTACGATAGACTGTAGTCAGGAATTATGATAGACTGTAGTCAGGAACTCGTATTCTGGAAAGAGTTCCCACCTACTGTATATGACTGGGATTACATCCCTTGAAGGAAGCCCTGATTTGGTCTACTTGAGTAGGAGTTGGGGAGCCACCAGGGGATCAGGGACGAGGCCGAGGAGCAGAAAAGGAGTGCTAGGTTTATGCTGATTCTTCTCGGCACACTGTCCAGGTGCTCTAAATAAGGTTTGCGTGAATAAATATGCATTGTAGCCAGATTTTGGTGGAAGCTTGTTTTGTGGGCTCACCTTTAGAGATAATGTGACAATAGTTCTTATTTTAAATGTCAATTATCGTTTACTCTGCTGCATTGTATACACATGTGAATTATGAAAGACCTTTAGGGTTTGGCTGTGCTTTGCATGTGGGCTCAGTCAAAATGCAACAGGTTGAGAGAAAACCCTTTGGGATGTGCAATACTTTGCCTTGACCTTGGAAGAGTTCCTAATGCTAAAAAAACATTAACTCCCAGATGCTTGTTGGACACCACCTCGTCTCTATGCCTTTTCTCTCAATCCAGCTGTTCAGTACCAAATAGGGTAGCTCTCCTTTTCCCTATAGAAAGAAGCAGCTCCACAGTTACATCAGGAAATGGGAGTTTTTGTAATTGCAGCACCATTCTTCAGCAACTAGTACTGCAGAAAGAAATCAGTTAAACTTTAAATTGCAGTTACATTCCTGCAAGAGTTGCTGCTACATTGGATTTTCTCACAAAAAACCTAAAGAAGCTAAATTCAACCTTGGGGCCTGGTACTGAACATATAATTAGATTGATCCCAAAAGATCCAGTATGACCAGCCATTCCAAACACCTGCAAGCCCAAGTACCAGACCCAGGAGGAGTAATGGAAGTAGTAAACCAAAATAATTGAGCTAAGGGAGTGGTGGGTGGCATATGTAACAGAACCTAATCAACAAAGAGACAAGGGATAAGCCAGGAAATAAGCCAATTAGTTTTACCTCAGTTCTGGGTAAAGTTCTAAAGTCCACAGGGAATGAAATTAGTGAACACAAAGGCTAATTAGGAGCAGTCAGCATGGATTCAGAAAGGGCAGGTTATGCTTGACTAATTGAATTTTCTGAGTATAGATAAGAGAACATGGTATGCATTGAATTAGAGATTTGTTAGGAAAATTAAGGCATATGGTATTATTCAAAAGCGTAGGCACGTGGATAGTGAGATGACTATGGGACAGAAAATGAAGAGTTGGGGTAAATGGCTATTTTTCAGATTGGCAGGATGTGAGTACTGCTCTTTTATTCCATTTGTAGAAATGTTTGGACAGTCACAGGAATAATGATATCAAAGTTTACTGATGACATAAATTTGGGGTTGTGGCAAAGAATACAAGCGTTTACAGGAGTATATCGGTTAACAGAGTGGGTAAAAAAAGTGGGAGATGCAGAGAAATGTAACAACACATTTTGGGAAAAATAACAAGGAAAGTATACTCTCAATCGTAAGATTCTTAATTGAGTGGAAACAAAGACCTAGAGCTATATGGTTATCTATCCATTAAGAAAAGGGTAAATGGGTTTCTGGATTTTATGCATTAAGGCATTGAAAGCAAGAAGTGTTAAGCTTGTGCAAGTTATTAGTTAGGCCATAGTTGGAGTTCTGTGTGCCATTCTAGACACTCCATGAAAAAGCAAGGGCGAGGGTACAGTAAACATTCTCTAGAATGATACTGTCGGAACAGGATAGGCCATTCAGCACCTCAAGCCTGTTCAATCTGCATTCAACTCCAATTAACCGCCTTTCCTCCACTTAACCGCCTTCATAACCTTACCTTACAAAAAGTTATCAATCTCAGTTTTGAATTTTTCAATTGATTTTTGAGAATTCCAGATTTCCATTACCCTTTGTGTGAAGAAATGGTCGGTGACAGCATCCCTGAACGATACAGTCCTAATTTTAAGGTTATGTCCCCTTGTTCTTGACTCCCCCATCATAGGAAATAGTTTATTTCTATCTACCCATCAATAACTTTAATCATCTTGAATCATCCCTTAATCTTCTATATTCAAGGGAATACAATTCTAGTCTATGCAACCAGTCTTCATACTTTAACCCCAGTATCATTTTGGTGAATATGCACTGCACCCTCTCCAAGGCCACATCCTTCCTAGGTTCAGTGCCCAGAACAGAATGCAGTCTAAACAGAGCTTTACACAACTGTAGCGTAACTCTACCCCTTTGTATTCCAACTCCCGTGAAATAAAGACCAACATTCCATTAACCTTTTAAATTATTTTTGTACCTGTCCACTAGCTGTGATTTTTGTTAATCTCACTGTGCCTCCACAGTTCCTAGCTTTTTAACATTTAGAAAATACTGTGCTCTATCTTTCTTGGGTTCAAAGTGGATGATCTCGCACTTCCCCCACTTTGAGCTCCATCTGTCAGTTTTGCCCACTCACTTAATCTATCAATGTCCCTTTGCAATTTTCTGCTCCCATCTACTTATTGTACCACCTAGTTTAGAATTGTCAGCAAACTTGGAACTATGTATCTCTATCCCTTCACCCAAATCATTTACAATTGGTGAGCCCTAAAACCCTCCAAGATCTCTACCCTCCTCCATTTCTGGCCTCTTGCACATCCCTGATTTTAATGTAAAGTGTGAAGTGATGCACTTTGGGAGAACAACATGGAGAAGCAGCATAATCTAAATGGTTCTATTTTGAGATGGGGGGCGGCAAGAGAGAGCAAAGGGTGTGCATATTAATAAATTCTTCAAGGTGGCAGGGAAAGTTGATCAGGCAGTTAAGAAAGTGCATGGGATACTGGGCTTTTATTGAACACAAAAACAAGAAAATCATGCTAAATCTTTACAAATCACTGGTTAGGTCTCAGCTAAAGTACTGTATATAATTCCGGATACCGCACTTTAGGAAGGATGTCAAGGCCCTGGCGAGGGTCCAGACGATATTTACCAGGGATGAGGGCGTTCGGTTATGTGGAGATTGGACAAACTGGGATTGTTCTCCTCAGAGCAGAGAAGGTTGAGGGGAGACCTTATAGTGGTTTTAAGAACATAACAACATAAGAATTAGGAACAGGAGTAGGCCATCTAGCCCCTCGAGCCTGCTCCACCATTCAACAAAATCATGGCTGATCTGGCCGTGAACTCAGCTCCACTTACCTGCCCGCTCCCCATAACCCTTAATTCCCTTATTGGTTAAAAATCTATCGATCTATCTGTGATTTGAATACATTCAATGAGCTAGCCTCAACTGCTTCTTTGGGCAGAGAATTCCACAGATTCACAACCCTCTGGGAGAAGAAATTCCTTCTCAACTCGGTTTTAAATTGGTTCCCCCGTATTTTGAGGCTGTGCCTCCTAGTTCTAGACTCCCCGACCAGTGCAAACAACCTCTCTGCCTCTATCTTGTCTATCCCTTTCATTATTTTAAATGTTTCTATAAGATCACCCCTCATCCCTCTGAACTCCAACGAGTAAAGACCCAGTCTACTCAATCTATCATCATAAGGTAACCCCCTCATCTCCGGAATCAGCCGACTGAATCGTCTCTGTACCCACTCCAAAGCTAGTATATCCTTCCTTAAGAAAGGTGACCAAAACTGCACGCAGTACTCCAGGTGCGGCCTCACCAATACCCTATACGGTTGCAGCAGGTACTCCCTGCTTTTGTACTCCATCCCTCTCGCAATGAAGGCCAACATTCCATTCGCCTTCCTGATTACCTGCTGCACCTGCAAACTAACTTTTTGGGATTCATGCACAAGGACCCCCAGGTCCCTCTGCACCGCAGCATGTTGTAATTTCTCTCCATTCAAATAATATTCCCTTTTACTGTTTTTTTTTCAAGGTGGATGACCTCACATTTTCCGACATTGTATTCCATCTGCCAAACCTTAGCCCATTCGCTTAACCTATCTAAATCTCTTTGAAGCCTCTCTGTCCTCTACACAACCTGCTTTCCCACTAATCTTTGTGTCATCTGCAAATTTTGTTACACTCTGTCCCCTCTTCCAGGTCATCTCTGTATTTTGTAAACAGTTGTGGTCCCAGCACCGATCCCTGTGGTACACCATTAACCACCAATTTCCAACCCGAAAAGGACCCATTTTTCCCGACTCTCAGCTTTCTGTTAGCTAGCCAAATCTCTATCCATGCTAATATATTTCCTCTGACTCCGCGTACCTTTATCTTCTGCAGTAACCTTTTGTGTGGCACCTTATCGAATGCCTTTTGGAAATCTAAATACACCACATCCATCGGTACACCTCTATCCACCATGCTCGTTATATCCTCAAAGAATTCCAGTAAATTAGTTAAACATGATTTCCCCTTCATAAATCCATGTTGCGTCTGCTTGATTGCACTATTCCTATCTAGATGTCCCGCTATTTCTTCCTTAATGATAGCTTCAAGCATTTTCCTCACTACAGATGTTAAACTATCCAGCCTATAGTTACCTGCCTTTTGTCTGCCCCCTTTTTTAAACAGAGGCGTTACATTAGCTGCTTTCCAATCCGCTGGTACCTCTCCAGAGTCCAGATAATTTTGGTAGATTATAACGAATGCATCTGCTATAACTTCCGCCATCTCTTTTAATACCCTAGGATACATTTCATCCGGTCCAGGGGACTTGTCTACCTTGAGTCCCATTAGCCTGTCCAGCACTACCCCCCTAGTGATAGTGATTGTCTCAAAGTCCTCCCTTCCCACATTCCCGTGACCAGCAATTTTTGGCATGGTTTTTGTGTCTTCCACTGTGAAGACCGAAGCAAAATAATTGTTTAAGGTCTCAGCCATTTCCACATTTCCCATTATTAAATCCCCCTTCTCATCTTCTAAGGGACCAACATTTACTTTAGTCACTCTTTTCCGTTTTATATATTGGTAAAAGCTTTTACTATCTGTTTTTATGTTTTGCGCAAGTTTACTTTCGTAATCTATCTTTCCTTTCTTTATTGCTTTCTTAGTCATTCTTTGCTGTCGTTTAAAATGTTCCCAATCTTCTAGTTTCCCACTAACTTTGGCCACCTTATATGCATTGGTTTTTAATTTGATACTCTCCTTTATTTCCTTGGTTATCCACGGCTGGTTATCCCTTCTCTTACCGCCCTTCTTTTTTACTGGAATTTATTTTTGTTGAGCACTATGAAAGAGCTCCTTAAAAGTCCTCCACTGTTCCACCGTTTAGTCTGTGTTCCCAGTCTACTTTAGCTAACTCTGCCCTCATCCCACTGTAGTCCCCTTTGTTTCAGCATAGTAAGCTCGTTTGAGATACTACTTCCTCACCCTCAATCTATTACAAATTCAACCATACTGTGATCACTCATTCCTAGAGGATCTTTTACTAGGAGATCGTTTATTATTCCTGTCTCATTACACAGGACCAGATCTAAAATAGCTTGCTCCCTTGTAGGTTCTGTAACATACTGTTCTATGAAACAATCCCGTATGCATTCTATTAATTACTCCTCAGAGCTACCCCGTGCGATTTGGTTTGACCAATCGATATGCAGGTTAAAATCCCCCATGATTACTGCCGTTCCTTTTTCACATGCCTCCATTATTCCCTTGATTATTGCCTGCCCCATTGTGAAGTTATTATTTGGGGGCCTATAAACTACGCCCACCAGTGACTTTTTCCCCTTGTTATCTCTAATCTCCACCCACAATGATTCAACATTTTGTTCATTAGAGCCAATATCGTCTCTCACAACTGCCCTGATATCATCCTTTATTAACAGAGCTACCCCACCTCCTTTCCCTTCTTGTCTATCTTTCCGAATTATCAGAAAACCCTGTATGTTTAATTCCCAGTCTTGGCCACCCTGCAACCGCGTTTCTGTAATGGCCACCAAATCATACCCATTTGTAATGATATGTGCCGTCAACTCATTTACTTTATTTCGAATGCTGCGTGCGTTTAGGTAGAGTGTTTTAATACTAGTTTTTAAACCATGATTTTTAGTTTTGACCCCTCCTGCAGCCCCTTTATATTCATACATATTGTCCCTTCCTATCACCTTGTGGTTTACACTTACCCCAGTGCTACTCTGCTCTGTTGCCTCCTGCCTTTTGCATTCTTTCTTGGGATCCTGTTCATCTGAGCTCTCACCCACTCTAACTAGCTCAGAGCCCTCTCCTGGGTTCCGAATACTCCTTGCATTGAGGCACCGAGCTTTCAGGCGTGCCTTTTTATTACACTATGATCCTTTAGAATTTTGCTGTCCAGTGGCCCTTTTTGTTTTTTGCCTTGGGGGGTTTCTCTGCCTTCCACTTTTACTCATCTCCTTTCTGTCTTGTGCTTTTGTCTCCATTTTGTTTCCCTGTCTCCCTGCATTGGTTCCCATCCCCCTGCCATATTAGTTTAACTCCTCCCCAACAGCACGAGCAAACACTCCCCCTAGGACATTGGTTCCGGTCCTGCCCAGGTGCAGACCGTCTGGTTTGTACTGGTCCCACCTCCCCCAGAACCGGTTCCAATGCCCCAGGAATTTGAATCCCTCCCTGCTGCACCACTGCTCAAGCCACGTATTCATCTGAGCTATCCTGCGATTCCTACCCTGACTAGCACGTGACACTGGTAGCAATCCCAAGATTACTACTTTTGAGGTCCTACTTTTTAATTTAGCTCCTAGCTCCTTAAATTCGTCTCGTAGGACCTCATCCCTTTTTTTTTTACCTGTATCGTTGGTACCAATGTGCACTACGACAACTGGCTGTTCACCCTTCCTTTTCAGAATGTCCTGCACCCGCTCTGAGACATCCTTGACCCTTGCACCAGGGAGACAACATACCATCCGGGAGTCTCGGTTGCGGCCGCAGAAACACCTATCTATTCCCCTTACAATCGAATCCCCTATCTCTATCGCTCTCCCACTCTTTTTCCTGCCCTCCTGTGCAGCAGAGCCAGCCACGGTGCCATGAACTTGGCTGCTGCTGCCCTCCCCTGATGAGTCATCCCCCTCAACAGTACTCAAAGCAGTGTATCTGTTTTGCAGGGGGATGACCGCAGGGGACCCCTGCACTACCTTCCTTGCACTGCTCTTCCTGCTGGTCTTCCATTCTCTAACTGGCTGTGGACCAACTCACTGCACGTGCTACTCACGTCATTCTCAGCATCGTGGATGCTCCAGAGTAAATCCACCCTCAGCTCCAATTCCGCAACGCGAACCATCAGGAGCTGGAGGCGGATACACTTCCCGCACACGTAGTCGTCAGGGACACCGGAGGCATCCCTGATTTCCCACATAGTACAGGAGAAGCATAACACTTGTCCGAGCTCGCTTCCGTGACTTAACCCTTAGATTAACTTAAATTGGCAACAACAGTGCTAAAAGTTACTCACTGATATCGAAGAGAAAAAAGAAAAACTACTTGCCAGTCACCAGCCAATCACTTACCCCCTTGGCTGTGACGTCACCTTTCTATTTCTTTCTGCTTCTTTTTGCCTTCTCCCTGTAGCTGCACAAGCACGCTTTTTGTAGGCCTCTCTGACTCATGGACTCCCGACTCAGCGACGCATCTCCTGACCTCGCGGCCTTTGTAGGCCTCTCTGACTCACGGACTCCCGACTCAGCGACGCACCTCGCAGCCTTTTGTGGGCCTCTCTGACTCTGACTTTTGATAGCACAAGTAGAAATAAACTATTTCCTCTGGCATATTTTAAATAATTCGCAAAAGAACTAGAGGGGAAATTAGGAGAAATGTCTTCACACAGAGGATTGCTAAGGTGAGGAAAGCATAGCCTGAAAGGATGGTGGAATCGGGTTCAATCGTAACTTTCAAAAGTTAATTGGACAAGTATTTGAAGAGGACTAATTTGCAGGGTAATGGGGAAAAAGCTGGGGTACAGGACTAAATTGGACAGCTCTTTCAAAGACCTGGATGGCCTCCTTCTGTGCTGTAAAATTTTATGATTCTAAGAATCATAATTGGACCTAATTGGAAGTACTAACAGGACATAAAGCAGAGAGAAACATAGAAACGTACAATGCAGAAGGAGGCCATTTCAGCCCATTATGTCCGCGCCGGCCGACACAGAGCCACAGCCCTAAAGGTTACATATAAACCTATGAACAATGGTGGAAAGGCAATGAGTACCCAGCCCAACTAGTCCGCCCCACACAACACCCCTTATACTAAAAACACCTACACTCCACCCCAACCAGAGCCATGTGATCACCTGAGAGAGGCAAAAACCAGATTAAAAAAACCCAAGCCAATTTAGGGAGAAAAAAAATCTGGGAAAATTCCTCTCTGACCCCATCCAGGCGATCGAAACTAGTCCAGGAGATCACCCTGGCCGTATTCTATTCCCTGCAGTACTTAGCATTATATCTGCGCCGTCCAACAAAAGGTCATCCAGTCTAATCACAATTACCAACTCTAGGTCCGTAACCCTGCAGGTTACAGCACTTTAAGTGCCCAACCAACCATCTCTTAAAAGTGGTGAGGGTTTCTGCATCCACCACTTTTCCAGGCAGCGAGTTCCAGATCTCCACAACCCTCTGCGTAAAGAAGCCCCCCCTCAAATCCCCTCTAAACCTTCCACCAACCACCTTAAAACTATGCCCCCTCGTAATAGCCCCATCCACCAATGGAAATGGACCCTTACTATTCACTATGTCCAGGTCCCTCAATATTTTGTACACCTCAATGAGGTCTCCTCTCAACCTCCTCTGTTCCAATGAGAACAAACCCAGTCTATCCAATCTGTCCTCATAATTAAGATTCTCCATTACAGGCAGCATCCTCGTAAATCTCCTCTACACCGTGCAATCATGTCTTTCCTATAATACGGTGACCAGAACTGCACGCAGTACTCCAGCTGTGGCCTAACCAAAGTATTATACAATTTAAGCATAACCTCCCTGCTCTTATATTCTATGCCTCGGCCAATAAAGGCAAGCATTCCGTATGCCTTCTTAACCACCTTATCCACTTAGCCTGCTAATTTCAGGGATCTGTGGACAAGCACTCCAAGGTTCCTTTGTTCAGCTACCCTATTAAATGGCCTACCGCTTAATGTGTATACTTTCCTTATTAGCCCTCCCAAAGTGCATCACCTCACACTTCTCTGAATTAGATTCCATTTGCCACTGCTCTGCCCACCTGATCAGTAGATTGATATCCTCCTGCAGCCCATGACTTTCCTCTTAATTATCAACGACACAGCCAATTTTAGTGCAGTTTGCAAACTTCTTAATCATACTCCCTATATTCAAATCTAAATCATTGATATATACCACAAAAAGCAAGGGACCCAGTACTGACCCCTGCGGAACCCCACTGGAAACATCCTTCCAGTCACAAAAGCATCCATCAATCGTTACCCTTTGCTTCCTACCTCCAAGCCAATTTTGGATCCAACTTGCCACTTTGCCCTGGATCCCATGGGCTTTAACCTTCATGACCAGTCTACCATGCGGGACCTTATCAAAAGCCTTGCTAAAGTCCATATACACTACACCGTACGCACTACCCTCATCAACCCTCTTGGTTACTGTTAGATCTCTTAATTTCCAATGAAATACGAATTCCGATTGTAGTTTTAATTTCTTTATTTCTGGCAGAGAGCAACAACAAGCTTCTTGGCTTTAAGCCAGGTCTTTGTCCTTCTGAGACCACATGGTCAAAATGGCTGTACTTTTACCTGGATCAATTTACAGAAAAAACTCGCCTTCTTTGACCTTATTGGCTCAATTAATAGTCTTTTAACCTTTTAATTGGCTCGCTACCCAAGGGTTCTAAAATGTCAAGTTGATTGATGACTTAATGCAACATGTTGAACTGCATGTAGCAGCCTTGACTTGGGGGTCTGTGAAGTTTCACAGTCTGTCTAAATGCAGCTTGTTTGAATTCTCTATCAATCCCCCTTTGATTCTTTCACAAACTGAATCATAAAACATCAGGTATCACTGGTTAAATATTCTACAAAATAATTTCATACATGTTAATAGAGTTTCCTTCTAAAATTTGTTGATGTGTTTCGCCACATGTCCGGTCTAGTAGCTTCCACACAAATTTACACCAACCCGAGTTCCATCGTGGCCACAATGGAAGTCTGGTTTAGTAGGTTAATTAACCTTATTCCAATTTAATCCAAATCAATATCTTAATTCAACCAGTAAACAACCTTCCCTTAAGCATAACATACCCCTGTGCCACGTACAGACGGTCTGCTGGGACCTGCAAGGTGTCTCACATGCGGGACAGCAGCTACAGCCGCCTGGCGCAACAACATTTAATCAACATAAACAAACAATATAAAAGTAAAACAATTACAACAAATAGAATTAAACCTTCCACCAATAAAGTTCCTATTGAACCTAGCCATTCAGTGACTCCACTCCACAAAGTGAATGATGGGGGTTGCTTAAGTTTTTCTACCTCCTTTTGGATATGCTCCACTAAGTGGGTAATTTCTTCGGAGCTATCTGGGATATATGTGCAACACTCAGTTCCGAGTAGGGTGCAAGTACCTCCCTTTTCAGCCAAGATGCAATCAAGGGCCAGTCTATTCTGTAGGGCTACTGTGCGGATTGCTACCATTTCTGCATTGATTTTAACGAGGGCCTCTGAGGTATCATTGGCTACCGTTCCACAACGGATGCCATGTTAATGGATTCCCTTGCCAGTCTGGCGGTCCCATACCTGGGGATCAGAATGGCAAAGAACCTCTCTGTTTCTGTGATAGCTCTCTTAGGACAGTGACTTTATATGTACATATAAGGCACAATGTAGGCTAAATAGCAGGATCCCATCCAATTCTGGGGCAGCCAAGGGTAGGCCTTGTGGCCACACACCCAATAGCTGCCATTATATGCAATGAATGTTAGCTGTTTCTTTGTCAGCAACACTCTGGGGCCTGTCCAGGCTTTTCCATCTGTTTTATTCAGAATCCCCGTTACGTTAAAAATTCCCACATTGGCCCAGTTTGGACGGTTCCGTGGCTTGATTATATTATAATTCTTGGAGCAGTTACTATACCCCATATTTTGGCCTCCTTTGATGTTTCTAATCAGACAGACCGATTCCCCCGGTCTTCCTATTCCCGTTGTATTAGTGATAACAAAAAATGGGGGCCGTTTGGAATTATTGTAGCACGGTTAGTATCCCCCTTCAAAGGTAGTCAGATTGTAACCTGCTGACTTCCATTTACGTGCCCAGTATCCTGAAACGCATTGCCTGTTTTGTTTTGATTAATTATCCACTCGGCCATTTCCGAGATATTCAAGGGAACTGGCCTCAAGGGAATCCCTCCCTTTGAGTGAATAGGAATATGCGCACACACCCAACAACTAGAAATGTTACCTTGTTTGGCATAAATGTATGACATATATAAAAAGGTATTTACATGTAATTCCCTTGCTACCCTACTATTTCCCTTTGGTGCAGAGGGTCGGCTAGTAAGAAGAAGGCCTATGCCTAGAATACCTACAATCAATAATACAGTAAATTTATACATTTTCGCAAAAAGTAATTGTCCTTATTAGATTTCAGCTTCAGTTACGGGTGCTCGTTTAACGTGTAAAGCATGGATCCGGCTTTCTTTCCTTGGAATTTTACAGCTGCCTGGGTGGTCAATAACACTTGATGAGGTCCCTCCCACTTGGCACCCAAAGGTTCTTTATGCAACTTTTTCACTTACACCCAGACTCCCGGGATGATGTCGTGTCCTCCTTCGGGTGGATTACCCCAAGCTGCTGATACCTGTCAGGAAACAGAACTAATAGCATTGGTTAAGTTCTGACAGTATGATAACAAAGCGTCACTCATTAAGTGAACATCAGCTTTCCGTAAATTGATAGTTCCTGGCAGCGACATGGGTCTTCCTGTTATAATTTCAAATGGCTTAGACCTGTAGTTCTGTTCGGGGTTGCCCTAATGCTACATAGCACTATTGGTAGTGCCTGGGGCCATGGTGTTCCTTCTTGGTGATATTTGGCAAGCCGTTGTTTCAAAGTTCGATTCATTCGCTCTACTTGTCCTGATGATTGTGGATGATAAGGACAGTGTAAATCCCACGTAATGTTCAGTAACCTACAGACTTCTTGGCAGACACCACCTGTGAAGTGTGTTCCCTGATCTGAGTCAATGCTACTTGGGACTCCCCATCGGGGAATGTAATCCTTACACAAGACCTTTGCAGTGTGATTGGCTGTGGCTCTTTTAGTTGGGACAGCTTCTACCCATCTAGAGAATCTGTCGACCATGACAAGAATGTTAGTGTATCCTTGGCATGAAGGAAGAGATATATAATCAACCTGCAGATGCTGGAATGGTCCGACAGGGGCAGGGGACCTCAGTTGGGGCATTACCGTGATGGGTCCAGAATTATTTTTCTGGCAGACCACACAGCGGTCTGTTACCAGCTGGGCATGTTTTTTAAATCCCCGACCCCACCAGCTTTTCTGGAACCATGCTGCCATCTGTTGTGAGGCCAAGTGTCCCCACGAGTGGATCTGTTGGGCTAAAAAAGGCATAAGCGCTTGTGGCGCGACTGGCTTGTCGGTAACTCTTTGTCTCCAGACACCATCTTCGCATAGCTTAATTCCTGCCTCAATCCATGTCCATTTTTCCTCTCGGGAGCACTCGCCGTGCATTGTTTGAAGGTCTTGTGTCAGAGTCCTGAGTGCTTTCAATCTGCACATCTGTGTTGGTTCTTCTGGAGGAACGCCCTGTGAGGCGGCATCTTTAACTGCCTGGTCGGCTAGGTCATTTCCCTGTGCTTCTGTGGTATTTTCCTTGGTATGGGCCTTACACTTCAGGATGGACACTTCCTGAGGTAATTGTATGGCCTCCAGTAAGTCTCGGACTTCTTTTCCATTTTGGATAGGTGTACCAGCAGCAGTGAGGAATCCTCTTTTCCGCCATAACAGACCAAAGTTGTGAGCGACTCCAAAAGCATAACGCGAATCTGTGTAGACATTAGCTGTCTGTCCTTCTACTATTCGACATGCTTCTGACGGGACCCGTAACTCGGCCTGTTGTGCTGACGTTCCTCATATAAGGTTGTAACTGCCCATCCTGCTTTTCTGGTACCATTGTCCACAAAGGAGGAACCATCTGTAAACAGGATGAGGTCAGGGTTGTGCAGAGGCTCCTCTGCTGCTAAGGCTGCTTCTTCTGTTTCTTTTAAAATCTCCACGCAGTCATGCTCTTCACATTCTCCCCCCTCTTGCTCCCTCGATTCTGACATCGGGAGCATAGTTGCAGGATTAACCGGGCTGGCCCGGATGATATGGAGATTAGGAGCTTCCAAAACTGCTGTCCAGCGGGTCCATCTAGCTGCCGTCACCTGAGACATTCTATTCATAGACAGCAAAGCGTATACGGTGTGGGGACACTTGACAATCAGCTTTTGGTCGAGGACTAGACCCGCAGTGATCACTACCGCTCGACATGTAGCTTCCATAGCCCTTAGGCAACTTCCCCATCTGAGGGCTACCGCATCCAGTTTTGCTGAATAATAGCCAATAGGTCTTTGCCGATCCCCATGTTCTTGTGTCAGTATAGCTGTCATATATCCTTCTTTCTCATAGACAAACAGGGTAAATGGCTTACCACTGTTGGGGATTCCCAGAGCCGGTGCCGAACACAAAGCCTTTTTCAAACTCAGGAAGGCGTCTTGCTGTTCCTTAGTGAGGGTGATGGCTTCTTTAGAGGCACATTTCCCCTTTAAAATATCATTCAAATGGCTGAGCAAGCTGTGTGAAGGAGTCAATCCAATTTCTGTTAAAGTTACACAATCCCAAAAAAGACCTTAGTTCCTGAATAGTGGTGGGTTTTTTAGCAGCCCGAATGGCTGCAGTTCTATCCTGGGTAAGTTCTCTCTTTCCTTGTGAAATCTTTTGTCCCAGGTATACAACCTCTTCTTGGGATATTTGTGCTTTGTCGATGCTGGCTTTATGTCCTTTCAGCCGAAGGTGGTCCAGCAAAGCTCGTAAATCTTGTTCATGCTGTTCCTCTGTGTTTGAAGCTAGCAGGATATCGTCTACATATTGGATGACTGTGGATGTCAGGGGAGGTAATTCTCGCAAATGGCTTTGTAAAGCCATGTAGAATACTGTAGGGCTGTTGTGGAAACCCCATGGTAACCGGGTCCAAGTATATTGTTGTCCTTGGACCGTGAAAGCAAACCACTGTCGAACCTCCGGTGCCAGAGGCACCGACCAAAATCCGTTGGCCATATCTATAACCAAGAAATATTTATGTTCCGGTTTGAGGGCATTAAAAATGGTGGAGGGATCTGTGACCAAAGGAGCTTTTTGATCAATACACTGGTTAGCTTTCCTATAATCGACAAACGCCAAGTCTCATTAGATTTCTGTACCGGCCACATGGGGCTATTGGAGGAGCTATGCGTTTTAATAAGCACCCCTTGTTTCTCCAATTGCTGAATAACCGGTAAGATTCCCGCGATGG
This sequence comes from Pristiophorus japonicus, assembly GCF_044704955.1. Lineage (NCBI taxonomy): Eukaryota > Metazoa > Chordata > Chondrichthyes > Pristiophoridae > Pristiophorus > Pristiophorus japonicus. The sequence goes on from NC_091977.1 coordinate 397,312,387, forward strand.
CAGTTGGACTGATGGGATACTGTTTAAGGCAGGGAGGCTTAGTCCTGGTAAATGACGCAGGCTCCATCTGGAGTAGGCCACAATCGTTCTTATCTTTAGCCCATATCGGGTGTTCCTTCAATTTTTCTTTCTTCAAAGTTCTAACTGACCATGTCTCCTGACCATCCTCGAAATGCAACGATGAATCTACTTGGATTAGAACGTCCATTCCCCAAAGGGGTTGATCTACTGGGCCTATCCAGACTGGCGTGGTTAGTTCATGTGGACCCAGCCCTATAAATACCGGTGTTATCCTTTTAATTTCCATTTTATGGCTCCCAACTCCATAGGCTGTACCTGCCCTACCATCCAACGGCAAAAAGTCTCCATATTGTAGGGGTAAGCATGTTAATTCCGCCCGTGTCTAAAAGACAGTCCACATCCTTATTATCGCCCACCCTCACAGTTATATATAGCCCATCTCCCCTTTGTTGTATTAGTGCGAGGAGGGAGGCCAGGGTGGGCTCTAACCGTTTTTTGCTATCCCAAGTAACTCCTTCTGTTGTTGTATTGTCAGTCGCTTAAATGCTTTTATGAGGTCATTATCTTGTGACAAGCCTGGTTTGTTGGCTAAATTGTATCCCTGGCTGCGTCCTCTTCCCCAGCCACGACCTTTCTGTTTTGCCCTGCACGTCTTGGCCCAGTGACCTTCTTTCCCACAATAATGACATTTTCCGGGTAATTTTCCTAATGACTGTTTATCGGAATCCTGGGATTTCCATCACATAGCCTGTACAGCTCGGACTTTAGCTCCCATATCCCAATCTAATTGGTTACATCGATCCACCAATGCTGCAAAGGTAGTTCCTCTACTTTCCCAGTCCGGTAACACTACCTTAAGCATTTTGGACAGTTCTGGCTTTAGACCTGCCACGAAAGCTGCTTTCAGGGGTCCAAACACTTGTTCATCCATTTCCTCATCCGTATTATTTATACCCGAATGTTCTAGCCACGTGCATCTAAACAGCTCGTCATACTCCAGGACCTCCTCTGTTCCTTTCTGTTGGCAGGCTGCAATTTTTCCCCAGTCTGTCTTAGCTGGACTGAAGGCTTGCAGCCAGTGTTTAATCGCTTCCCATCCTGCATCTAATTCTTGCTCATTCTGTCCCAAAGCTGCTTCTACCTTGTCGTGCAATTTTCTTCCGTGTGTTTTTGGCACCATTATGGTCAAAATTTGCACTCCGTCCCGGGGATGAAGTTGATATATATTTCTTAAGCGGTCCAATTGGTCCCACGTTTTTACTCCCCCTTTCTTTGGATTGGGCAATTCCTTGGACCATTTATCAATTTTCTCTGGGTCTGCCGGATCATGAACTAAGTATTCTGCATACACCCTTTTCCTCATTTTTTTGGTTCCGCCCTCATCCGCAGTCTCTTCTGATTTGACTACAACTCGTCTTTTTTTAAACGGGGCAAAGCGCACCCCTAATTCTTCATCTTCCGACCCTGTATCGTCAGAGGATTCAGAATCCGTATCTATTCCTCGGTCGTGTCTTCGGGTTTGCGCTTTTAATTTATCCAAACATGGGTACCCTGGGAATTGACCAATACATTTTCCTTTTCCTATTACTGTCTCTTAACCTAATGATTTTTTCCATTCTTTAATTTCACTTTTAAGATCTTTAACTTCCGCTTCCAGATTTTCAAGTTCAAGCTTTTTCTGTTGCAGCTGCGCACAAACTGCTTGCAATTGATCCTTTGTACTGGTCAGTTCTCGATCATGTTGGGAACGCATTATAATTTCATTCCGCTTTCGAATCTGGCCCATAACCGCTAGGGACCATCTAGTTCGCTCTTTATTTTTCATACGGGTCGTTTTTCCCCAGACCCTTTTAATCTCGTCCAAGGGCCATTGTCCTTTGGAGGTTCCGTACTTTTGTTCGATCTTAATACAGGTTTTAGATAAGTTGAATTGTTTCTCTATGTATTCTTTCAACTGTTCGAGAATTAAATCTAGCGAAACTTCAGGTGGTGCTTGCCCACCTTTAACAGTTGTAGGCAATTCTTTGCTCTTATCTCCTGCTGCCATAATACTGATTTCTTTACTGGGGTCTCGAGTCGTCGGCTTTCTAGCCGATCAATAGGTCGGTGATTAATTAACTAACACACCGCCGAAGTTTAGACATCTATGGGACTCGAGGCGACTACCAACCTGAGGGTTCGCAAACCAGAGGCTTTCGGAATCGCATAGGAGAGGCGAATTTAGACTTTTGACTGAGGACTTTTAAAAAGAGGTGTACTTACCTCAGTATGTAGGTCCAATGTCCAAAATTCAGTTTCTTTGCTCAGCGATCGTGTTCGTGACGCCAAAATTGTTAGATCTCTTAATTTCCAATGAAATACGAACTCCGATTGTATTTCTGGCAGAGAGCAACAAGAAGCTTCTTGGCTTTGAGCCAGGTCTTTGTCCTTCTGAGACCACATGGTCAAAATGGCTGTACTTATACCTGGATCAATTTACAGAAAAGAACTCGCCGCCTTTGACCTTATTGGCTCAATTAATAGTCTTTTTTAACCTTTTAATTGGCTCGCTACCCAAGGGTCCTAAAATGTCAAGTTGATTGATGACTTAATGCAACATGCTGAACTGCATGTAGCAGCCTTGACTTGGGGGTCTGTGAATTTTCACAGAGAATTCAAACAGGCTGCATTTAGACAGACTATCAGTTACCTCCTCAAAAAATTCAATCAGGTTAGTCAAACACGATCTTCCCTTAACAAATCCGTGCTGATTGTCCCGCATTAATCCTTGCCTATCCAAATGCAGATTTTTTCCAATAATTTTCCCACCCATGAGATTAGGCTGACAGGCCTGTAATTACTCGGCCTATCTCTTTTTCCCTTCTTAAACAAGGGTACTGCATTAGCAGTCCTCCAATCCTCCAGCACCATGCCCATATCCAAAGAGGACTGGAAAATGATGGTCAAGGCCTCTGCTAGTTCCTCATTTACTTCGCTCAACAGCCTGGGATCATTTCATCCGGGCCTGGGAACATATCTACTTTCAAAGCTACTAAACCCTTTAATACTTCCTCTCATATTTATTTCATCCAGAATATCACACTCCTCCTCGATAGCAGTGTTTCCTTTGTGAAAACAAATGCAAAGTATTCATTAAGAACCTTGCCAACATCTTCCGCCTCCACACAAAGATTACCCTCATGGTCTCTAATAGGCCCTACCCTTTCTTTAGTTACCCTCTTACTCTTTTAATATATTTATGGAACATCTTAGGGTTTCCCTTAATTTACTAGCCAAGAATTTCTCGTGCTCTCTCTCAGCATTCCTAATATCCTTTTAAATTTTGCCTCTTAACTTTCAATACTCCTCTAAAGATTCTAAAGTATTTTGCAGTTGATATGTGACATAAGCGTCCCTTTTTTTCTTAATCCTCCCCTGTAAGTCCCTAGCCATCCAAGGGGCTCTAGAATTATTTTTCCCAGCCTTTTTCTTTAAGGACACATGTTTGGCCTGAACCTTCCGGATCTCCTCCTTGAATGCCTCCCACTGTTCTGACACTGATTTACCCACAAGTAGCTGTTTCCAGTCCACTCTGGCCAAATTATTCCTTAACTTAGCAAAATTAGCTTTTATTCCAGGCCTTTTCTTGTCCTTAACCAACTTGAATCTGACTGAATTATGGTCACTGGTACCCAAATGCTCCCCCACTAATACCCCTACAACCTGCCCAGCTTCATTCCCCAAAACTAAGTCCAAGACCGCCCCCTCCCATGTTGGGCTTGCTACATACTGACTAATAGAGTGGAGGAACAGCGCGGACCTAATTGAAGAGAATAGAGGGTTATGCTGATAGATTTAGATGAGGTAAGTCAGGAGGCTCGAGTGGAGAATAAATGCATGTACTGGTTAGGTTCTGTGCCTTATGTAATGAGGGAGGACCTAATAGAGGTTTATTGGATTTTTCAAAGATTTTGAAGTTAAATAGTAAATAATTATTTCTGCTGCTTGGCTAGCTGGTAACAAGGGGGCATGAACTCAGGATTATTAGCAGGAGGGGAAATTAGAATACTTATTCCTTCTCAATATGAAAGATTGTATAATAATACAATTGTATTACACTTTAATATACTTTACAACAAGTGGCAACTGAAACTAATATTTCATGATATTTGCTTTTAAAAAATACATATGGCATACACTTAAAAATAGAATTTTATTAAGTTTTTCACACACCATTATAAGAAATGTGATTACCAACATAAATTAAGGAAAAATGCAGGAATGAAAAACGGAATAATGGTGCATAAATAGTACAATCATCCATCAGCACTGGTTAGTGCCTGGTACAGTAACCAAAATTTGTTTTGACATTTTCCAGTGTAACTTTGTGAAATAACGATCCATATGAAATCTTACTATTGAGCACACTTCAGTATTGCATAAGATAATTTATGTTTTTTTTGTATTTTGTTTATTCAAGGCCACATGCTGGTTAGCAGAGAAAAACATTCATATACAACATCCTGAATGTAACTACCTAAATAACAAAGTGCATCAAGAATCTGCAATTAAACAATTTTTCCTACTAAAGGCACATATCTAATTTTCCCAGCCATTTCAGTCATGTGCTGTAGAATGGCCTTGCCTCTCCTTGAAGGCTGATGTGTTGGCTGTAGGTCCACAGTCAAGTTGTGTATGATCAGACATAAACCTCTTTAAAGTTTCTGATGTTCCTGGTCGTAGCCATACCTCAGTAGCCACTGTTTCAACAGAGCTCGGTCTTTCCTTATCTTTTGAAATGAACTGGCTCAGAATGTCATCATCTTCCACTGTAATGTTATTACCTGGCAGTGAAAGCTAAAAGTCAACTCAATAGTATAATAATCAAACCTTTCCCACAGATTTCAGTAATTTCATTTCAAATAAGAATTCTAATTAATTGTTGTTATTTAGTGAAATGGCCAAAGAGGCAAAATAAAAGAATGGCAGCACAGCATCAGCATAAAGGACTTCCTCCTCCCTCCCATATAGAAAATAGGTGCAGGAGTAGGCCATTCGGGCCTTCAAGCCTGCACCACCATTCAAATACGATCATGGCATGGCTGATCATGCAACTTCAGTACTCCATTCCTGCTTTCTCTCCATACCCCTTGATCCCTTTTGCCATAAGGGCCATATCTAACTCCCTTTTGAATTTATCTAATGAACTGACCTCAACAACTTTCTGTGGTAGAGAATTGTGAACCTGTGGAATTCTCTGAGTGAAGAAGTTTCTCCTCATCTCAGTCCTAAATGGCTTACCCCTTATCCTTGGACTGTGACCCCTGGTTCTGGACTTCGCCAACATTGGGAACATTCTTCCTGCATCTAACCTGTCCAATCCCGTCAGAATGTTATATGTTTCTATGAGGTCCTCTCTCATTCTTCTAAATCTATGTAATTTTAAAATAGTTTTAAAATCTACTAGATAGAAAATGCTAATTCTAATTGAAATTCAGGGAGCCTGGCATCCGTGTCATGTCTATGAAGGCATGAAGGCAGAGTTGGCTAAAATGGACTGGGAAAATAGATTAAAAAGTATGGGACGGTTGATGAGCAGTGGCAGACATTTCAGGAGATATTTCGTAACTTGCAACAAAAATATATCCCAATGAGAAGGAAATAAGGGATGGTATTAAATTGAAAACAAGGACATACAATGTGGCCAAGATTAGGAAACTTTTAAAAACCAGCAAATAACGACTAAAAAAAAATGAGAGAGAGGGAAGATAGATTATGAAAGTAAACTAGCACGGAATATAAAAACCGATAAGAGTTTCTACAGGTACATAAAAAGGAAAAGAGTGGCTAAAGTAAATGTTGGTTCCCTAGAGGATGAGACTGGGGAATTAATAATGGAGAACAGGGAAATGGCAGAGGCGTTGAACAAATATTTTGTATCGATCTTCACGGTAGAAGACACTAAAAACATCCCAATAGCGAATAATCAAGGGGCTATAGGGAGGGAGGAACTTAATACAATCACGACCACTGATGAAATAGTACTCGGTAAAATAATGGGACTAAAGGCGGACAAGTCCCCTGGACCTAATGCCTTACATCCTGGGGTCTTAAAAGAAGTGGCTGCGGAGATAATGGATGCATTGGTTGTGATCTACCAAAATTCCCTGGAGAGGGGGAGAGTCCGCGAGTTCGGGAGGTCCGAGAGAGGGAGAGTCCGAGAGCAGAAGTCCGTGAGTTCGGGAGGCCAGGAATCCAAGGAGGTAGGCGAGTAATTCAGGGGATTCACTTCTGACGAGGATCGGAGAGTCGGAGGAGCGGGCAGTTTAAAAAGAGCGGGAGTCGGAGGAGTGGAGCAGGTTGGGAGCAACGAGGCCCATAAAAGGGGGCCCCGAAGGCGTGAGAAGCTAGCTGGTGCAGGGGCAGAAGGTAAACAAAGAAGTAAAGTGATTGGATGGTGGATTAGTGAGTATTTAATCTTTTTCTTTTCTGATCAATAAGAAACCTTTGGCGTTGTTATCAATTAGGTTAATTTAAGGGTTAAGCCATGGCAGGAGAGCCCAGACCCGTGTCATGCTCCTCCTGTGTTATGTGGGAAACCAGCGTCCCTGACAACTACATGTGCAGGAAGTGTATCCAGCTGCAGCTCCTGACAGACCGCATTGCGGCACTGGAGCTGCGCATGGATTCACTCTGGAGCATCGTTTAGTGAGTTGGTCACACCGCAGGTAAGGTTACACAGCCAGATAGTGAATGGGTGACCATCAGGCAGAGCAGGAGTAGGAAGGTAGTGCAGGGGTCCCCTGCGATCATCTCCCTCCAAAACAGATACACCACTCTGGGTACTGTTAGGGGAGATGGCTCATCAGGGGAAGGCAACAGCAGCCAAGTCCATGGCACCAGGGCTGGCTTTGCTGCACAGGAGGGCAGGAAAAAGAGCTATAGTGATAGGGGATTCTAATGTAAGGAGAATAGATAGGCGGTTCTGCGGCCACAAATGAGACTCCAGGATGGTAAGTTGCCTCCCTGGTGCAAGGGTTAAGGATGTCTCGGAGCGGCTGCAGCGCATTCTGGAGGGGGAGGGTGAACAGCCAGCTGTCATGGTGCATATAGGTACCAACGATATAGGTAAAAAAAACAGGATGAGGTCCTACAAGCTGAATTTAGGGAGCTAGGAGTTAAATTAAAAGTAGGACCTCAAAAGGTAGTAATCTCAGGATTGCTACCAGTGCCACGTGCTAGGCAGAGTAGGAATTGCAGGATAGCTCAGATGAATACGTGGCTTGAGGAATGGTGCAAGGGGAAGGGATTCAAATTCCTGGGACATTGGAACCGGTTCTGGGGGAGGTGGGACCAGTACAAACTGGATGGTCTGCACCTGGGCGGAACCGATGTCCTAGATGGAGTGTTTGCTCGTGCTGTTGGGAAGGGTTTAAACTAAAAAGGCAGGGGGATGGGAATCTAAGCAGGGAGGCAGAGGGAAGTAAAAAGGGGGCAAAAGCAAAGGGTAGGAAGGAGAAAAGCAAGAGTGGAGGGCAGAGAAATCAAGGGCAAAAATCAAAAAGGGCCACATTACAACATAATTCTAAAAGGACAAAGAGTGTTAAAAAAACAAGCCTGAAGGCTCCGAGTCTCAATGCAAGGAGCATTCGTAATAAGGTGGATGAATTGACTGTGCAGATAGCTGTTAATGGATATGATGTAATTGGGATTACGGAGACATGGCTCCAAGGTAACCAAGGCTGGGAACTCAACATCCAGGGGTATTCAATATTCAGGAAGGACAGACAGGAAGGAAAAGGAGGTGGGGTAGCGTTACGGTTAAAGAGGAGATTAACGCAATAGTAAGGAAGGACATTAGCTTGGATGATGTGGAATCTAAATGGGAAGAGCTGCGAAACACCAAAGGGCAGAAAACGTTAGTGGGAGTTGTGTACAGCCCACCAAACAGTAGTAGGGAGGTTGGGGATGGCATCAAACAGGAAATTAGAGACGCGTGCAATAAAGGTACAGCAGTCATCATGGGTGACTTTAATCTGCATATTGATTGGGCTAACCAAACTGGTAGCAATACTGTGGAGGAGGATTTCCTGGAATGTTTAAGGGATGGTTTTCTAGACCAATATGTGGAGGAACCAATTAGAGACAGCAGGCCATCCTAGACTAGGTCTTGCATAACGAGATAGGATTAATTAGCAATCTGGTCATGTGGGGCCCCCTTGGGGAAGAGTGACCATAATATGGTATAATTCTTCATTAAGATGGAGAGTGACACAATTAATTCAGAGACTAGGGTCCTGAACTTAAAGAAAGGAAGCTTCGACGGTATGAGATGTGAATTGGCTAAGATAGACTGGAGAATGATACTTAAAGGGTTGATGGTGGATAGGCAATGACAGACATTTAAATATCACATGGATGAACTACATCCCTGTGTGGCGTAAGAATAAAAAAGGGAAGGTGGCTCAACCGTGGCTATCAAGGGAAATTAGGGAAAGTGTTAAATCCAAGGAAGAGGCATATAAATTGGCCAGAAAAAGCAGCAAACCTGAGGATTGGGAGAAATTTAGAATTCAGCAGAGGAGGACTCTGGGTTTAATTAGGAGGGGGAAAATAGAGTATGAGAGTAAGCTTGCAGGGAACATAAACACTGACTGCAAAAGCTTCTATAGATATGTGAAGAGAAAAAGATTAGTGAAGACTAATGTCGGTCCCTTGCAGTCAGAATCAGGTGAATTCATAATGGGGAACAAGGAAATGGCAGATCAATTGAACAAATACATTGGTTCTGTCTTCACTAAGGAAGACACGAATAACTTCCCGAAAATACTAGGGGACTGAGGGTCTAGCGAGGAGGGGGAACTGAGGGAAATCCTTATTAGTCAGGAAATGGTGTTAGGGAAATTGAAGGGACTGACTGCCGATAAATCCCCAGGGCCTGATAGTCTGCATCCCAGAGTACTTAAGGAAGTGGTCCTGGAAATAGTAGATGCATTGGTGGTTATTTTCCAACATTCCATGGACTCTGGTTCCGTTCCTATGGATTGGAGGGTAGCTAATGTAACCCTACTTTTTAAAAAAGGAGGGAGAGAGAAAACAGGGAATTATAGACCAGTTAGCCTGGAATCAATTATTAAAGATGTAATAACAGCACATTTGGAAAGCAGTGACAGGATCAGTCCAAGTCAGCATGGATTTATGAAAGGGAAATCATGCATGACAAATCTTATAGAGTTTTTTGAGGATGTAACTAGTAGAGTGGTTAAGGGAGAATTAGTGGATGTGGTGTATTTGGACTTTAGGATAGCAAAGAGAGGGCATGAAAAAATATTGGCAAGTAAAATCACGAAAAACCCAAAGATGTTTTATAAATACATATAGAGCAAGAGAATAACTAGAGAAAGAGTAGGGCCTATTAGAGACCATGAAGGTAATGTGTGTGGGGAGGGGGAAGACGTGGTCTGTTTTCACAAAATAGGGACAATGCAGACACTGAACTCGGAGGAGCGTGAAATATTAGATGAAATAAATATAATGAGAGGAAGTGTAACCGCTGCCAATCTTTGGCACCCTTCCCCCCACCCTACCTGCCCAGAGCCTGTTTCTTTCTTTTTTTCTCCTTGTCTCTAATGGCAGTTGGTCATTATCCCACCATTCACACCCTATCTTGACCAATATTTTTCTAACTCCTGGCATTACCATTTGAATTTGGGCCATCATCCCTTTTGTCTCTCCAATCTCTCCTGTCTTCCAGTCGATCACAGAACTTCCCTTTTGTTCTTTCTTCCCCTCCCTCTTTCAGTGACCATCATTGTCTAATCCTCTCTGGCTACCAGAGGACTGGAGAACCTCTAACGTTGTATCATTGTTGAAAAAGGGAGAGAGGGATAAACCAAGTAATTACAGGCCAGTCAGCCTACTGTCAGTGGTGGGAAAATTACTGGAAAAATTTCTGAGGGACAGGATAAATCTTCATTTAGAAAAACACAGATCAATCAATAACAGTCAGCATGGATTTGTTAAGGGAAGGTCGTGTCTGACTAACTTGATCAAGATTTTTGAGGAGGTAACAAGGAGGGTCGATGAGCGCAGTGTGATTGATGTAGTATATATGGATTTTAGCGAGGCTTTTGATAGGTCCCTGCTAGGAAGCTGCAGGGGTACTTGGACAGGTTAGGTGAATGGGCAAATGCATGGCAGATGCAGTATAATGTGGATAAGTGTGAGGTTATCTACTTTGGTGGCAAAAACAGGAAGGCAGATTATTATCTGTTTTTGCAGATTAGTAAAAGGGGAGGTGCAACGAGACCTGGGTGTTATGGTACATCAGTCATTGAAGGTAGGCATGCAGGTAGTAAAGAAAGCAAATGACATGCTGGCCTTCATAGCAAGGGGATTTGAGTATAGGAGCAGGGAGGTCTTACTGCAGTTGTACAGGGCCTTGGTGAGACCACACCTTGAGTATTATGTGCAGTTTTGGTCTCCTAATCTGAGGAAGGATATTCTTGCTATTGAGGGAGTGCAGCAAAGGTTCACCAGACTGATTCCCGGGATGGCAGGACTGACATATGAAGAAAGACTGGATCAACTAGACTTATATTCACTGGAATTTAGAAGAATGAGAGGGGATCTCATAGAAACATATAAAATTCTAACGGGATTGGACAGATTAAATGCAGGAAGAATGTTCCTGATGTTGAGGGAGTCCAGAACCAGGGGTCATAGTCTAAGGATAAGGGGTAAGCCATTTAGGACCGAGATAAGGAGAAACTGCTTCACTCAGAGAATTGTTAACCTGTGGAATTCTCTACCACAGTAAGTTGTTGAGGCCAGTTCGTTAGATATATTCAAAAGGGAATTAGATGTGGCCCTTACGGCTAAAATGATCAAGGAGTATGGAGAGAAAGCAGGAATGGGGTACTGAAGTTGCATGATCAGCGATGATCATATTGAATGGTGGTGCAGGCTCGAAGGGCCGAATGGCCTATGCCTGCATCTATTTTCTATGTTTCTATGTCCCAGTGGATTAGAAATCTGCAAATGTAACAGGCCTATTTAAAAAAGGAGGCAGACAAAAAAGCAGGAAACTATAGAACAGTTAGCCTAACATCTATCGTTGGGAAAATGTTGGAGTCCATTATTAAGGAAGCAGTAGCGGGACATTTGGAAAAGCATAATTCAATCAAGCAGAGTCCACATGGTTTTATGAAGGGGAAATCATGTTTGACAAATTAGCTGGAGTTCTTTGAGGATGTAATGAGCAGGGTGGATAAGAGCTGACCAGTGATGTGGTGTAATTGGATTTCGAGAAGGCATTCGATAAGGTGCCACATAAAAGGTTACTGCACAAGACAAAAGTTCACGGGGTTGGGGGTAATATATTAGCATGGATAGAGGATTGGCTAAATAACAGAAAACAGAGAATTAGGATAAATGAGTCATTTGCCGGCTGGCAAACACTAATTAGTGGGTTGCCGCAGGGATCGGTGCTGGGGCCTCAACTATTTACAATTTATATTAATGACTTGAATGAAGGGACCGAGTGTAATGTAGCCAAGTTTGCTGATGATACAAAGATGGGTGGGAAAGCAAATTGTGAGGAAAATACAAAAATTCTGCAAAGGGATATAGACAGGCTAAGTGTATGGGCAAAAATTTGGCAAATGGAGTATAATGTGGGAAAATGTGAGGTTATCCACTTTGGCAGAAAAAATAGAAAAGCAAATCATAATTTAAATGGAGAAAAATTGCAAAGTGCTGCAGTGCAGAGGGACTGGGGGTCCTTGTGCATGAAACACAAAAGTTTGTATGCAGGTACAGCAAGTAATCAGGAAGGCAAATGGAATGTTGGCCTTTATTGCAAGGGGGATAGAGTATAAAAGCAGGGAAGTCGTGCTACAACTGTACAGGGTATTGGTGAGGCCACACCTGGAGTACTGCGTACAGTTTTGGTCTCCGTATTTAAGGAAGGATATACTTGCATTGGAGGCTGTTCAGAGAAGGTTCACTAGGTTGATTCAGGAGATGAGGGGGTTGACTTATGAAGATAGGTTGAGTAGGTTGGGCCTCTACTCATTGGAGTTCAGAAGAATGAGAGGTGATCTTATCGAAACATATAAGATAATGAGGGGGCTCGACAAGGTTGATGCAGAGAGGATATTTCCACTCATAGGGGAAACTAAAACTAGGGGACATAATCTCAGAATAAGGGGCTGCCCATTTAAAATTGAAATGCAGAGGAGTTTCTTCTCTCAGGGTTGTAAATCTATGGAATTCACTGCCCCAGAGAGCGATGGAGGCTGGGTCACTGAATATATTTAAGGCGGAGATAACAGATTTTTGAGCGATAAGGGAATAAAAGATTATGGGGAGCGGGCAGGGAAGTGGAGCGGAGTCCATGAACGGATCAGCCATGATCTTATTAAATGGCGGAGCAGGCTCGAGCGGCCAGGTGGCCTACTCCTGCTCCTATTTCTTATGTTCTTATGTCTATGCGGCTCAACCGGTTTCCTGTAGATCTCTGCAGAATTGTACACCAAAATAGAACTTCCCTTATGCCAGAGTCACTGCTGGCATCAATTATACCAGGGATAAAGAATGCAATAGAAAAGCAGTGTGGGCTCAACTGAAGCTCTTTGGAGGAGAGGGCAAAAGGGCCCACATCAGGCACTTCCTCATTGGCATTTGGGCTCATCTCAAATTGCTTTGTATGGGATTCCTTTGACAGCTGCTTGCTTAATGCACTTGTATTGGGTGTCAATAGAGTATCTCACTGGTGCAAGGAAAGTCTTTAAAATGAACAGAAATAAGGATTCCTCCTAGCAGGTTGGAGAATTTGAGCATTTTTCTAGCATTACCTAGTTCAGCATAGTTGGTGTGAGGAAGGGTTTCCTTTTCCTTCAAATAAAAGTACAATTTCACATCCAGATCTTTCATACGTGTACTTCCCAATACATTCCCACCGTTGAATTCTGATTCCATTCACCCATTTTAGAAACATGTACAAATGTAACTGTAAACTAAAAATCATATTTTCAATATATTCCACATTTTACTGCTTCACAGTATTTATAAGTATACTGCGACAAGTTAGCATAATCAATACTGAGCACATTGTTTAAGGAAACTCTTGTAAAAGTTCACACATTTTCATGTCAAAGTTCCCACTGTGCTTTTGAGTGTGGTGTTTGAGAAAAGACCACCATTAACAAGTCTAACTCAGTATACTTTTAAGCAGTCATGAACACTGAGTTGCATCTCAAGCTTACTCTATATTAGAAATAACTAATGAGAGAAAGACCCTAAATCAAGTTTAGTGAAACCCTAAAAAGCTAAGTCATCAAAGAATGTGTTCAAGTACACAATAGTTATAGATCTAATGCTTTGACAGCTAATTATGACATGAGGAAGGCATTAATTAAATGTAGGGTAAATACAATTTTTTATATACAAGTTATGAATGTGATATCACTTTTTTTAAAGTCACAAAATAAGATATATCCAATTTTCAAAAGGAACCTGATGAAAAAAAAATTGCTTAAAATTTGACTTCAATGGAGAGTAAAATTGAGGTAGGTGTAAAACCAGTGCTGCACCCAATCTTATCCATTTCCAGATGGGTTAGTTAGGTTTAAATTGTCCCCTATGGGTCAATAGTTTTTTTTTAAGGGCATGGAGCTTCATAGCAAACCTCTAACTGGAGTTATTGGATCGTGGTCAGTCGTGGGTAGCCTAACTAATTTTTCCCTCACTAATCCAAGAGGGCTGATGCTTTTACTGCGAACCCAAAAGAGATGAGTTATCTCACCACAAATTGGATCATGAACCTGGGATCAATTAGCACACGTACATACAGCAAACTGCCGCAATTGCTCATCAGTCACTACAAACATGAACATTTAAATTGGTCAGCTAGCCACTGATTTAACTAGCTCAATTGTCACCAGGGACATGGAGAGGAAGAAAATCCCACCCATTTTTTATGTAATGTCTTTGTGCATTGCAAAATTTAAAGAAATTACAATTCTTATGTGAGAATATATAAAGTATATTTTCCCATTTTAAATAAAATGGAATCTGTAGGTATACCTGAATGCTGAAGATCATCCAAACGTTTCATACGTTGTTCATTCCTGGCTCTTACTTGATCCACATTAAAACTGGATACAGAGTGCAGAGAGATACTGTCCGATTGTGGTACTGGTTGTATGAAAGGACGAACATCCTTTCATTGATTAAACAGAAACAATGATCAGATTTTGCTATCAATTAGCACGTATATATACAGCAAAGCACTGCACTACTTATCAATCACTACAAACATGAAAAGACCTACAAAGCTATCAACTGAGTCCGAAGTTATCAACTGTAAAAGAATGAGAAATAGAGAACACTGTATTTAGTGCTGTTAACAAAGGCTAAAGTTGATTGCTAAACAAAGTAATATAACCAATAATAACAATATATTAATTTTCTATGTCACTACTGAAAATTCTTTTGGAACTGAATGTAGATCATTCTCTGTTCTCGCTAACATTTATACAAAAGAAATTCACTAAAACAACAAAAAGTAACCACCATCCTGCATTTTGCACCAGAGGATTTGTGGCATAAAGCTAATTATTTCTTGCTCTTTTGGACTGAAATAATATAAAGGTGAACTGTTTGTAATGGGGCTGGAATTTGTCAGCTAGCGATCTATTGCGACAGATCAGTGGGGACACAGGCTTGATGCCCATGCAACTGAGTCCGGATCTCAGTCTTGTTGACTTCTAAGCAGCCAGTTTGCAGCAGTTCTTGATCTCTCACAGACAATATGTGTTTTGAGAAGACCAGCAAACTGGGGAGAATACAGAAGACAACCTCACAAAAAGCAAGAATACAGAATTATTTATGAGTTGCTTGGCACTGAAGTGAAGAAGGTACCTGCATTTGTGTGTACAATATAAACTTGAAAATAAGTTGCAAGGGAAAATTCAATATGTATAAGAAATATACATTATACAAAAAAGAAAATTCAGTATGTATAAGAAATATACAATATACATTATAATAATCACTAAGATTTCCTATTTTCTATTTTCAAGTTTTTAAAAAGAGTCTTTATTTACTTAAATATTTTGCAAAAATTGTACCAAATTGAAAAATGAATATACATGGGAAATAATTCAGAGCAAACCTGCAGAAATTGTTGTGCAAAATAGATTCAACTTAAAATTATATTAATGAAAAGAGTAACAAAATAAAACAAAGTAATAATAAAATCAATAGGCAGCATACATAATCAAAATCCAGTCTACTTTTATTGCGGCGGAGTCTCTCTCGTGGAGGTAGTTCAGACGATGTTGTTTCAACATCCACTAGAAAAGGGAAAGTTTCTCCATGGCTTCCTGTTTAACAGAGGTTAAATTGAATTTAACAGCAGTTCTGAAAGTGTGCCTTTGCAAGTGTTTCAACGATTGGGAATGTAGCACTTACCTATAAAGGCACTTTCTGATTCAAGCAAAGAGTTTTTCATCAAGTCTTCGTGTGAATCCCTTGTCTGTTGAAGTAATTTCCACAAAATTAATATAGGAAACACACACATAGCAGGCAGTATTACAAGTGCAATAGAATGAATAATTATAAATACACTTAAAATCTTTTCAAGGGAACTAACATTTAATAATGTGCAATACTTACTCAATACACAGCATTCACATCAGCATATTGAATCAACACACGCACACACACACTCACAATGCCATTTTCAGCATTTTATCTTATAAAAGGAACTCAGCAGTAAAAGATTTTTCACATTTGGAGTTAAATTGTAACCATTTGTATTAAAAACATTTTTCCGATTTTAAAAGAGGGCAAAGAAAAAATCTTCCTCCCATCTCTTGTGGCAAAACTGAATTTGAAAGTAAGTGAATTCAATTTATGTGTGTAAAATGTAATGATCCATGGTTGGATAGCACCAAGATATAAATCCCCCTGCATTTGCAGAATAAGCATGCAGCGAGGTGACAAAATTGAAAAATAAAGTGAAAGATTTAGAAACATTTCAAATTAGCTAACAATATGGAAATTATATCTGACCCCGAACGATCAGTCCTCAGCAAAGGCCTGAGCTTCATCCCCCTCCATGAATTTCGAGCTCGGCACGATGCTGAGCTCTTTTTCCGTCTCCGTGCCCACTTCTTCGGCCAGGAGTCTTCCCCTTGCACAGCTGACCCTTTCTCCCGTTTTTAGAATTCTCGCTCTACCTGGACCCCTCCCTCTGGCCTCTCTTACCCTCTCTAGACCTCTTCATTGCAAACTGCCGACGGAACATCGACCGTCTCAAGTTCTCTGCTCCCCTCACTCACCTCCCTCTGAACTTGCAGCACTCTGCTCACTCAGATCCAACCCTAACCTTGTCAGCAAACCTGCTGACAAGCGTGGCGCTGTTGTTGTTTGGGGAACTTGCAGAGGCTAATCGCCAACTCTCTGACACCTTCTCCTACCTCCCCCTGGACCATAACCCCACTACTGAACATCAAGCCATCATTTCCCAGACAAATCTTCTGGAATTTTTTGAGGATGTTTCCAGTAGAGTGGATAAGGGAGAACCAGTTGATGTGGTATATTTGGACTTTCAGAAGGCGTTCGACAAGGTCCCACACAAGAGATTGATGTGCAAAGTTAGAGCACATGGGATTGGGGGTAGTGTACTGACATGGATTGAGAACTGGTTGTCAGACAGGAAGCAAAGAGTAGGAGTAAATGGGTACTTTTCAGAATGGCAGGCAGTGACTAGTGGGGTACCGCAGGGTTCTGTGCTGGGGCCCCAGCTGTTTACACTGTACATTAATGATTTAGATGAGGGGATTGAGTGTAGTATCTCCAAGTTTGCGGATGACACTAAGTTGGGTGGCAGTGTGAGCTGCGAGGAGGATGCTGTGAGGCTGCAGAGCGACTTGGATAGGTTAGGTGAATGGGCAAATGCATGGCAGATGAAGTATAATGTGGATAAATGTGAGGTTATCCACTTTGGTGGTAAAAACAGAGAGACAGACTATTATCTGAATGGTGACAGATTAGGAAAAGGGGAGGTGCAAAGAGACCTGGGTGTCATGGTACATCAGTCATTGAAGGTTGGCATGCAGGTGCAGCAGGCGGTTAAGAAAGCAAATGGCATGTTGGCCTTCATAGCAAGGGGATTTGAGTACAGGGGCAGGGAGGTGTTGCTACAGTTGTACAGGGCATTGGTGAGGCCACACCTGGAGTATTGTGTACAGTTTTGGTCTCCTAACCTGAGGAAGGACATTCTTGCTATTGAGGGAGTGCAGCGAAGGTTCACCAGACTGATTCCCGGGATGGCGGGACTGACCTATCAAGAAAGACTGGATCAACTGGGCTTGTATTCACTGGAGTTCAGAAGAATGAGAGGGGACCTCATAGAAACATATAAAATTCTGACGGGGTTAGACAGGTTAGATGCAGGAAGAATGTTCCCAATGTTGGGGAAGTCCAGAACCAGGGGTCACAGTCTAAGGATAAGGGGTAAGCCATTTAGGACCGAGATGCGGAGGAACTTCTTCACCCAGAGAGTGGTGAACCTGTGGAATTCTCTACCACAGAAAGTTGTTGAGGCCAATTCACTAAATATATTCAAAAAGGAGTTAGATGAGGTCCTTACTGCTAGGGGGATCAAGGGGTATGGCGAGAAAGCAGGAATGGGGTACTGAAGTTGAATGTTCAGCCATGAACTCATTGAATGGCGGTGCAGGCTAGAAGGGCCGAATGGCCTACTCCTGCACCTATTTTCTATGTTTCTATGTTTCTATGTCACTGACCTCATCTCCTCTGGAGATCTTCCCTCCACAGCCACCAACCTCATAGTTCCCCAATCCCATACAGCCCGCTTCCACCACCTTCCCAGATCCAGAAACAGGACTGCCCCGGTAGACCCATCGGTTCAGCCTGTTCTTGCCCCACAGAACTTATTTTATCCTATCTCGACTCTATTTTTTCTCCCCTTGTCCACTCTCTTCCCACCTACATCCGCGACTCCTCCGACGCCCTCCGTCACTTTAACAGTTTCCCGGCCCCAACCGTCTCCATTTCACCATGGATGTCCAATCCCTCTACACTTCCATCCCCCACCAGGATGGCCTCAGGGTGCTCCACTTCTTCCTCGAGCAGAGACCCAACCAGACCCCATCCACCACAACCCTCCTCGGCCTGGCTAAACTTGTTCTCACCTTGAACAACTTCTCCTTTAACTCCACTCACTTCCTCCAAATTAAAAGTGTTGCTATGGGAACCCTCATGGGTCCGAGCTATGTCTGCCTTTTTGTGGGATATGTGGAACATTCTTTGTTCTAGTTCTACTCTGATCCCCTCCCTCACCTCTTTTTCTGGTACATTGATGACTATCAGTGCCGTTTCCTGCTCTCGTCTCGAACTTGAAAATTTCATTTACTTTACATCCAATTTCCACTCTTCCCTCACCTTCACATGGTCCATCTCCAACTCTTCCCTTCCCTTCCTCGACTTCTCCGTCTCCATCTCTGGGGATAGGCTTTCGACCAGTATCCACTATAAGCCCACTGACTCCCTCCCACCCCACATCCTCTAAGGACCCCATTCCATTCTCCCATTTTCTCTGTCTCTGTCGCATCTGCTCTGACGATGCCACCTTTCACAATAGTGCCTCTGACATGTCTTCCTTTTTTCTCAACAGAGGATTCCGTTCCGCTGTGGTTAACATGGTCCTCGACTGTGCCTATTCTATTTCCCGCATCTTTGCTCTCACCCCTTCCCCTCCCTCTCAGAACCACAACATGGTTCCCCTTGTCCTCACCTTTCACCCCACCAGCCTCCACGTTCAACGGATCATCCTTCGCCATTTCCGCCATCTCCAGCGTGATCCCACCACCAATCACATCTTCCCTTCCCCTCCCCTCTCAGCATTCCGCAGGAACCGCTCCCTCCGCGACACCCTGGTCCATTCCGCAGTCACCCCCAGCAGCCCCTCCCCTTCCCACGGCACCTTCCCGTGCAAGCGCAGTAGATGCAACATCTGCCCTTTTTCCTCCTCCCTTCCCACTATCCAGGGCCCCAAATACTCCTTCCAGGTGAAACAATTTACTTGTACTACTTTCAATTTAATATACTGTATTCGCTGCTCACGATGTGGTCTCTATATTGGAGAGATCAAGCACAGATTGGGTTACCGCTTCGCAGAACACAGACCTTCCCTTTTGTTCAGTCTGCAAGTGTGACCCTGAGCCTCTAGTCGCCTGTCCACTGCATTCCCACTCTGACCTCGGTCTCCTACACTGTTCCAACGAAGCTCAACGCAAGCTCGAGGAACAGCACCTCATCTTTCGTTTAGGCACTTTACAGCCTTCTGGACTGAACATCTAGTTCAAAAATTTCAGAGCGTAACCGCTGCCAATCTTTGGCTCCCATTCCCCCCAGAGCTTCTTTCTTTCTTTTTCTCCTTGTCTCTAATGGCAGTTGGTCATTATCCCACCATTCACACCCTATCTTGACTAAGGTTTTTCTAATTCCTGGCATTATCATTTGAATTTGGGCCATCATCCCTTTTATCTCTCTAATTTCTCATGTCTTCCAATCTATCACAGACCTTCCCTTTTGTTCTTTCTTCCCCTTCCCCCTTTCAGTGCTTGTTAAGAATCTGTTCTTTTCGAACACTCTCCAGTTCCGACGAAGGGTCATCGACCCAAAACGTTAACTCTGCTTCCTCTCCACAGATGCTGCCTGACCAGCTGAGATTTCCAGCATTTTCTGTTTTTATTCCAGATTGCAGCATCTGCAGTATTTTGCTTTTGTAATATGAAAATTATGTTGAATATAACCTCTATATCTGCACAAGCATACAGTTTTGTTAATTCAGTCATCTTGGCTTGGGGAAAAAAAACAAGTTATCCAGCAAAGTTAATAAAATAGCACAGGAGACTTTTGTTTAACTGAACAGAAAATTTGAATTGAGCATCTTTAAATCAAGAGGAGTAAGCTGTATATAGTTTTTACTTTGAAAATAATGCTGCTATCAGTCTATTGTCAGAGTATGAAATTCTTTTAGGACTATAGGCATAAAACTGCTCAAAGCAAGATTTTACTTACCAGTTCAATATAGCGTGGATTCTTACTAGCAACTAGAAAAGGCATAAAAAGGAAAAAAAGATTGTGATAAAAAGTTCACAAAAGATGGGATAAAAAATATAATTCTTTAGGGCATTAACCTGCAATGACCATTGCTGAATTTTTCTTTGCTGGTCTTAACAAGCAATGGAATGTCCAGGGAAGGATGGAAACCAAGTCACCACTGCCACAGCCCCAGTAGGAAACTTTGAACACTCAGTTACCCACCATTGTTAGTCTGTCAGTAATAAGTCCCTTATTCTTTAAAGAAAGTTCAATCTTCACATGAAATGCAATTTGCGTTATTGATGGGATTGGGCTTGGAGATTAACAGAAGTTAATATACGTTTAAGAAACTCAAGATTCACATACTTGTGTGACGCTTCGAGATAGATCAGCTTCCTACCTCCATGCCCTCAGTATGTAGGGTCTGGTTCTGATTCTTGGAGGGCAAAATTGCCCCTTTTTATAGCCCCGTTAACGTCTCGGGGGGGGGGTTTGTAGAGGCGCTGCTGCAATGGAAATACCGCACCCAGTGGTTAGCGCTCCGGGCCGTCATACAACTGGCAATGACATCTCACCACCCCCAGCCGACTCCTTAGCAGAGGAAATTGCCCTGTGAGGCTGCTGCGAGCAGATGTCAATGCCAGCTTCGCGACTCTTGGGATGCTCCTTAAAGGGGAGGTGTAGGCTCAATGATGATGTCCCTAGTGTGGTCGCTATCGTGCAGCCCGGCACTCCATTTTGGATGCCAGGCTGCAGGCCCGGTTGCATGCTGTCCTGGTGGCCCAGTGGAGGCCGTCAGAGACCGTGCAGAGTGCACAGCAGCCCTCCCCTTTAGTCGAAGGGGAGGAGCATTGAAGCATGTCAGCACTACACAAAGCATCTACGTAGCCCCAGGTACTGCCCCCAAAGGAAGTGGATCGTGCGAGATTGCACTCCGCTTCCTATGAGGGGCGGTAAGGGCAATTCCGTGGCGGGGGCCGGATATCTGCACCGGGCACAGAAAGTCCCGACCCCAGCTGGGACACAGGGCAATTTTGGCCCCTTAGTTCTTTATACCAGAAAAGGTAGCAGGGAGACCAAGACCAACGCAACACAATCACAAAGAAGGTAAACATCTGCAAACTCTTTCAGATCTGGTGCTGCATAAAAGAGCATCTTGGCTGAGCACTTTGTACACTGAAATCATTTAAAAGACTAACTTACAGTTGGCAACCTAGCATTCTTAATCAGTTCAAAAAACAAAAAAACTCCAGATGCTGGAATCTGAAATAAAAACAGAAAATACCAGAAAAACTCAGCAGGTCAGACATCATCCGTGGAGCGAGAAATGTAGGGTCACACTTCGAGTTGAAGATCCGACGACAGGTCTTCGAGCTGAAGCATAACCCTACGTTTCTCTCGCCTCAGACACTGCCTGACCTGCTGAATGTTTCCAGCATTTCTGGTTTTCATTCTTAATTAGTTCTACATAAAAATAGGATTTTACCAAGATAGTACAAGTATTTGTGGTGAGACTCAAGATCTAAACGTTCAATCAGCTTGAAATACCACAATGCAGAAGCATTTGTCACAGGCTATCAGTGTAACTAATAGGAGATCTGTCATATTTCAAATCAAAAGCCTGTATTTTTAGCATTTGTTTCTGAGTTTTGGCAGTCATATTAAAACTTAGTTACTGTGGCAGGCAGTCTAGCTAGAATATACATACAATCACCAGTTGATGTCCATGCCCTTTCATTCTCACTCCAGGGGTAGAGTATCTTAAGTAAATACAGTAGGCTGGATTTTTGGCTTGGTTGTGCCTCAGTTTGTGCCCTGGAGGGGTAGTAAATGGTGTTTCTTGGCATAATGCTGGATGTCCACATTTACCACCCGGCCGGCAAATTCGGCTCATGGTTTGCAGCAGCTTAAAAACTTACCGCCCCGCCCTCTAGTTTAACTGAAATCATGACGTCAATCATTGTGTAACGCTCCACTTCCTCCCCAGATGCAAAATTCAGCCCCAACACCTCATTTAATGCCCACTCCAGGAAACGTCTGAAAAACCAGGCATTCCCAGGGTGCAGCAGGCAGTATATTTAAATGGAGGAATGAGGCTCCGACATCGCAGTTCACATTGATTGCAACGGTTGCTTGTGCACAGCACACTGCGTGAAGCTCCGAATTGCAAACTCCAATGAAAGAATTTAATGGGGGCAATACTAGTTTGATAGTGTATTGCTATTGCCAGGCTGCATCAAGCTAGAAAAGAAGGACTCTTGGCCATGTCGGCCCATGGTTGAGGAGAGGCCGAAGTAGTCTGGGGAGGAGGGCTTACCCCCCACGGGTTTACAGGCATCAATGCTCATACCTCCAGATCTCTGAGGAGCAGTGTGTGAATAGGCTGTGCCTCTGAAAGGAACTGCTGACAGAGATATGCCATCTCCTACAGGCAGACCGATGCCTGGACCGCTCTGGAGGCAGCCTTCAATACTCCCATCAACAGGTATCCGAATTCATTGTGGTGTGCTGCATCTTGCACAACTTGGCCATCATGAGGATCCAAGCATTGCCAGTGGGAATTGCATGCCCACCTCAGGAGGAGGATGACAAAGAGGAGCCTGGTGAGGCCCCTATTGGATAGCCACACCATCCACAAGGGACGCAGCATGGAGATGCTGCCGGACCAAGAGTCGCACGTCGCTAGCTCATAATGGACCGGTTCTCCTAAATGGAGGAAACGGAGGGATAAAGCTAATACTGGACACGCGATGTGCCCCTATAAAGGCATAACTCCTGTGAACATTGGAATGATACACAAGACATTAATGGCAAAGGATGAATCATAAGTCTTACTGCAACAAAGTAACAAAAACTCCCCCCATCAAGATAAAACCATATATTATACACAACGTTATGTTCCAGGGCACTGAGTAACAATGAAGTTCCTTAAATCAACAAAATTTTAACTCCGCCATTTTTGGCTGGGGTGCAAAAGTTCCTTGTGTAACATCTAATTTTGCACCCCCAATCATGGAACCTACGAATTTTGCAGACAAGGGTGCAATCGTTTTCCAGGCGGTATCAGGACCGCCCCACTGCCCTGAAAACTCAAAAGCCGAAAATCCAGCCCGACTGCAGAATAATCACAAACCTTCGAAAACAGCTGCCTGCTTTGCTAGATTACTACTCATTTTGAGTCAAAAATGAAATCACAATTAAGTAACAAATGATTTTGTGTCAAACATCCATTATGTGCCTGTAATTCCATGGTTGCAGATCACCTCCGTTTTAAATCTAATGGATAATTGAAAGATGAATTTAATTGTAATTTGTTACTTTGGCAAGCAGTCTAGCTAGAATATATGTGCAATCATCAGTTGATATTCATGACCGTTCATACTCACTCTAAGAGAGCATTCTTAAGAAAATACAGTGAATATCTTCAACAGCTCACTAAGAACTGAACTAATACTTCTCTCTAATTATCTAGCACATGCGATGACTTTATTTTAAAAAGAGTTAAAAGTCAATACTGGAAATTATAGACCAGTGAATTTAAATTCTGTGGTAGTAAAGTTAATAATAAGCATCATTAGAGATACATACTGCAAATGATCATCCAAAATGTATAAAACTGATAGGAAGCCAGACTGTGCCTTGGGTTTCCATTCACTTAAAAGATGTGGACTTGGGGAAGATTTGATCCAGATAATTAAAATTGTTAAAATACATTAACATGCAAGTAGATACAGTATCTCGAGTGATGAGGGTCAGGTGGAACTAGGGGCCATCCATATGAAGAGAGAAAACAGTGAGTGAGGGTGGGGGCCCAGAAATTTTACTTTTCTCAGAGGGTGAATGACCTGTGATTCATGATTCTGTAGGTGGTGGTGAGGACTGATTCTTTGCAGTTCTTCAAGATGGTGTTAGACAGACTTTAAAAAAATCAAGATGATCCTTATATTCCAGAAAATAACTAATGGAATTTGGAGCCTGATCGCCTGTGAGGGGTCGGAGAGGGATGTTTGACAGAGTACTCCTGCATTGGTTACAGTTCTCTTTTGTTGCCTCTTAGGGATATTACGGCTTCGGAAAGGGTACAGAGGGGGGCCACAAGATTAACTCCCAGTTTAAAACCCCTTAATTACCTATGTAGGCTCAAAGAACTGGGTCTCTATACCTTATAGAAGTGTAGACTTAGGGGTGATTTGATCGAGGTTTATGAAATAATGAAGGAACTAGATTGTGTTTATGTAGACCAATTATTTCAACTGGATAGGTTAGGAAGGACCAAGAGCTACATTTATGAATTATGTAATGGCAGAACTAGGTTCAATGTTAAGCAGTTCTTCTTCTCCAGGAGAATAGTGGACCTGTAGAACAGGTTGCTGGCTCGTGTTGTGAATGCCAATTTGTTGTACTTCAAGCGAGAGCTAGACTGGTTTCTGGCTGGGGCAGAGATCATCTTGGATAAGAAAGGGAAAGGGCAGGGTTGTGGGAATAGTTGAGGTGCTCTTGCAGAGAGCCGGGTTAAACGGGCCGAATGGCTTTCTTCCATTCTGTAACTATTCTATGATTCTATAAGAAGTACTTGGGTATTCTATAACATGAATCATGACCAATGTGATCTCTTCTTTGACCCTCTATGGCGGTCAGAGAGGAATTTTCAATTTTTTCCCCAATTTGACCTGGATTTTTAATCTATTTTTTCCACCTCTACCTGGAGCTTAAATGGCTCTAGATGGGTGGGGAGTGGATGAGTGCATAAGGGATCACAACGTCTCGGACAGACACGATGAACCAGTAGGTATGTTCCTGTCCATCATTTATGTAAGTTCGTATGTCCTCTCTCAGGTGGTGTTGGAAAAGGCTGTGCACATGGGAATGCAACCTGACAAAAAATGAGGCGAGCGCATATGAGTCTGATGGCTTTTACTCATCCTAATTACAAACATAAGAGAAAAAAAATAATTTTTGGGGCTCTTTGTCCCAGTTCGAACTTCAAAGGAAACATGGAGCATATCTGATGCCAGCCAGCAACAGATTGTCGTGTTCTACTGTACTGCAGCCATTGTACAGATGGATAAGGGGACAGTTCTGATGAAGGGATTGAGGGCTCGCTTATGGAAATAGTTCCTAAACTGAATACAAGAGAAACATGAGAGCTCTGAGGATAGAATAATCCTACGTGTAGGATCCTGCTGGGCCAGATTTGGAGTGCTAACAAAGTAATGCTTCTTTAATTTTGTTTTGTGTTCAAGGAAGGACGTTAAAAATTCTGCTTCTGTTCAAAGAATCGCTTACAGAGGTAGTCCTTAGTGCTCAGCATGGGAGAAATATTTGGCAATACTAAGTCAGCTAAAGAAAATGGAGTCGATCTGTGTCTCCATTATAGCCCACGGTACCTGAACTACACCCCAGGTGGTCTGAAATTAGACTCTTGTAAAGGATAGATCTTTTATTAGTTGTAGCTGGGATTTTCCTTAACTTAAGATAAAGTTTAGTCTTCCCATTAATCTGGAAATCTGTTGACTGGATGCCAATTAGAGATCTGGGAAGGAATTCTTAGAGGTTAGTTGTCGAGATAATGGCCCAAAAATTGCAGTTGGAGACTTCCTGTGGGCGGACTCCTCCGACCGAAATTATTTTACGATAGTACCTGGTGGTCCCGGAGAAACGAATACTTGCGGTCCGAGGCCTAGATGTGCAGTGCAGCGTATGGGCTCACACATCCCAGGAACATAAGCGCAACCTGGGATCACGTGGGTCTGGACCACCAATGAACATGGAGTATTTTCATTGATAATAATAAGAACATAAGAAATAGGAACAGGAGTAGGCCATACGGCCCCTCGAGCCTGCTCCGCCATTTAATACGATCATGGCTGATCCAATCATGGACTCAGGTCCACTTCCCTGCCCGCTCCTCATAACCCGTTATTCCCTTATCAGTTAAGAAACTGTTTATCTCTGTTTTAAATTTATTCAATGATCCAGCTTCCACAGCTCTCTAAGGCAGCGAATTCTGGATTTACAACCCTTTGAGAGAAGAAATTCCACCTCAGCTCAATTTTAAATGGGTGGCCCCTTATTCTAAGATTGTGCCTCCTAGTTCTAGTCTCCCTTATCAGTGGAAACATCCTCTCTGCATCCACCTTGTCAAACCCCCTTATAATCTTATACGTTTAGATAAGATCATCTCTCATTCTTCTGAATTCCAATGAGTAGAGGCCTAACCTACTCAACCGTTCCTCATAAGTCAACCCCCTCATCTCCAGAATCAACCTAGTGAACGTTCTCTGAACTGCCTCCAAAGCAAGTATATCCTTTTGTAAATATGGAAACCAAAACTGTACGCATTATTCCAGGTGTGGCCTCACCAATACCCTGTATAACTGTAGCAAGACGTCCCTACTTTTATACTCCATCCCCTTTGCAATAAAGGCCAAGATTCTATTGGCCTTCCTGATCACTTGCTGTACCCACATACTAACCTTTTGTGTTTCATGCACCAGGACCCCCAGGTCCCGCTATACTGCAGCACTTTGCAATTTTTCTCCATTTAAATAATAACTTGCTCTTTGAATTTTTTCTGCCAAAGTGCATGACTTCACACTTTCCAACATTATACTCCATCTGCCAAATTTTTGCCCACTCACTTAGCCTGCCTATGTCCTTTTGCAGGTTTTTTGTGTCGTCGCACATTGCTTTTCCTCCCATCTTTGTATCAGCAGCAAACTTGGCTACGTTACACTCGGTCCCTTCATCCAAGTCGTTAATATAGACTGTAAATAGTTGGGGTCCCAGCACTGATCCCTGTGGCTCCCCACTAGTTACTGATTGCCAACCTGAGAATTAACCATTTATCCTAACTCTCTGTTTTCCGTTAGTTAGCCAATCCTCTATCCATGCTAATATATTATCCCCAACCTCGTGAACTTTTATCTTGTGCAGTAACCTTTTATGTGGCACCTTATCAAATGCCTTCTGGAAGTCCAAATACACCACATCCACTTGTTCCCCTTTATCCACCCTGTTCATTACATCCTCAAAGAATTCCAGTCAATTTGTCAAACGTGACTTCCTCTTCATAAATCCATGCTGACTCTGCCTGACTGAATTATGTTTT
Source organism: Pristiophorus japonicus (assembly GCF_044704955.1). Taxonomy (NCBI): domain Eukaryota; kingdom Metazoa; phylum Chordata; class Chondrichthyes; family Pristiophoridae; genus Pristiophorus; species Pristiophorus japonicus. The sequence continues at coordinate 397,339,640 of NC_091977.1, forward strand.
TCCAAATGTCCTGCTACTGCTTCTTTAATAATGGACTCTAACATCTTCCCAACCACAGATGTTAGGCTAACTGATTTATAGTTTCCTGCTTTTTGTCTGTCTCCTTTTTTAAATGGGGCATTATATTTGCAGTTTTCCAATCTGCTGGGACCTCTCCAGAATCCTGAGAATTTTGCTAAATTACAACCAATGTATCCACTATCCCTGCCGCTACTTATCTTAAGACCCTAGGATGCAAGCCATCAAGTCCAGGGGATTTATCTGCCTTTAGTCCCATTATCTTACTGAGTACCACCTCCTTAGTGATTGTGATTGTATTAAGTTCCTCCCTCCCATAGCCCCTTGACTATCCACTGTTGGGATATTTTTAGTGTCCTCTACCATAAAGACTGATACAAAATATTTGTTCAGTTTCTGCCATCTCCATGTTCCCATCACTAATTCCCCGGTCTCTTCCTCTAAGGGACCAACATTTACTTTAGCCACTCTTTTCCTTTTTATATACCTATAGAAACTCTTGCTATCTGTTTTTATATGTTGTGCTAGTTTACTTTCATAGTCTATCTTCCCTTTCTTAATCATTTTTTTAGTAGTTCTTTGCTGGCTTTTAAAAGGTTCCCAATCTTCTCTCTTCCCACTAGTTTTGGCCACTTTGCATGCCCTTGTTTTTAAATTGGATACCATCCTTTATTTCTTTAGTTAGCCACGGATGGCTATCTTTTCTTTTACACCCTTTCCTCCTCACTGGAATATATTTTTCTTGAGAGTTATGACATATCTCCTTAAATCAACCGTCCTACAATGGGATTCCGTTTGTACGAGCTCCCATTACTATCAATGAGATTACCCCCAAAGCACAGAAACACAACACAATAAATTTAAAAAAACTTCACATAGTTAAAATTAATTGAAATTAAATGTTTTAGACAAAAATGTATTTTTTTGAAGTTTTTTTTAAAATGGGCTGAAAATTGTGGCCTTGCCGGGTGCATACGAAGCCGATTCTCTTGAGCCTAATCCGCCTCAGTAGGCAGCTACTGAAATGCAAAAGTGAAGTAACTCTTAGCCAAGGTGATACCATCTGCAACTTACAAAGCTAAAATGTTGCCAACAAGCAGAAAAACTTTACGAAAGTTTAAAAAAGATGGCTAAGATCTATTTAATACAGCAGCAAACACCAAAAAAATAACAATTATTTATTTATATGTCCTTAGACAAAATTCATCATTGCAGAAACAAGAAAAAAATGCATTCGAGATCAATGTCGTGTGTAATGGAGTGGGAGTGTTGCTAGGTGATTTTCTCCTATGGATGATGGCATATTCTATTTGTAGATGAAGACTAAATGAAAGAGGAAGATCGCAAGTTATGTAATTTATTATTCTGTTGTTTGCTCGGTATCTACTGCAGATTTTAGCAGTTCTACTTAAGCTGTTTAAATGTTTTGTATTTGTATCAGTTAATAACATGCATTATAGCTCAAGCTCAAACTGCTAGACATATATCTCATCAAATATTTGGTAAATTTGAAGAAATGGATTCCACAATCTATCTCTAAAGATCCTAAACAGACTACCACAAATGATAAACACCAGAAAACTTGAACGTGTTGTCGCTTCCCAGGTCCATGCCCATCTTTCCAGCAACTCCATGTTTGAAACTCACCAATCAGGTTTCCACTCGAGCCACCGTACTGAAATGGCCCCAATGAAAGTCACAAATAACATCCTATGTGACTATGACCATGGCAAGCTAGCCCTCCTATTCTTTCTTGACCTCTCTCTGCAGCCTTTGACATGGTTGACCATATCATCCTACACCAATACCTCTCCTCTGTTGTCCAGCTGCCTGGGACTGCCTTTGTAAGGTTCCATTCTTTTATATCCGATCGTAGCCAGAGAATCCCCTGCAATGGCTGCTCTTCCACCACCCCCGCCCAATCCCCCCACCCACACCGTTACCTCTGGAGTCCTCCAAGGATCTAGACTTGGTCCCTCCTATTTCTCATTTACTTTGCCACTCAGCGACATCATTCAAAAATGTAACGTCAGATTTCACATGTATGCTGACATCACCCAGCTCTACCTCACCACAACCTCTCTAGATCCTCCAGTCTCTGATTTGTTATGTTGCTTGTCTGACACCCATTCCTGGATGAGCTGAAATTTCCTCCAACTAAATATTGGGAAGACTGAAGCCATTGTTTTCAGACCCCGCGACAAACTCCGTTTCCTAGCCACCAACTCCACCCCTCTCCCTGGACACTGACTGAGGTTGAACCAGGCCGTTTATAACCACATATTGACCCTACGATGTGCTTCCAACCACATATCGGCTCTATCACCAAGACTGCCTACTTCCACCTCCGTAGCATCGCCCATCGCTGCCCCACCTCAGCTCATCTGCTGCTAAAACCCTAATCCATGCCTTTGTTACCTCTAAACTTGACTATTCTATGCTCTCCTTGCTTCCATCTTCCATAAACTTTAACTCATCCAAAACTCTGCTCCCCGTAGCCTAACTCGCACCAAGTTCTGCTCACCCATCACCCTTGTGCTCTCTGATCTACATTGGCTCCCGGTCCGGCAAGGCCTCGATTTAAAAAATCTTATCCTGGTTTGCAAATCCCTCCATGGCCTCATTCCTTCCTACCTTTGTAGCTTTATCCAGCCCTACAACCCTCTGATCTGTGCGCTCCTCCAATTCTGACCTCTTGCGCATTGCTCCACCACTGGTGGCCGTGCCTTAAGCTGCTTGGGCCCTCGGCTCTGGAATTCCCTCCGTAAGCTTTTCCGCCTCTTTAGTTCTCTCTCCTCCTTTAAGACGCTCCTTAAAACCTACCTCTTTGACCAAGCCTTTGGTCACCTGTCCTAATATCTCCTTATGTAGCTTGGTGTCAAATTTTGTTTGATAACTCTCTTCTGAAGCATCTTGGGATGTTTTACTATGTTAAAAGCACTATATAAATGCAAGTTATTGTTGTATTGGTTAAATGATAAAAGACGGAGTAAGGATAATGGATATGTACTTGAAGTGTTAGGAAATGGCTAGTTGTGTCCCACAAAGGTTTGTGCTGGGACCCTAACTATTCAAAAGATGTATTAATGACTTAGAGAATATAATAAAGAGCCATATACCCAGGTTTGCCGGTGACACAAAGAAAGGTGACATAATAAGTAGTGTAGACGGGAGCATAAAATTACAAAGAGACATTGATAAAGTGAGCGGCCAGATGGATTTCAATACAGGTAAGTGTGAGGTCATCCATTTTGGGCCAAAAAAAATAGATCAGAACATTTTTTAAATGGTGAAAAACTAGGAACAGTGGCGGTCCAAAGAAATGTACGGGTCCATGTACACATCACCAAAATGTAGCAGTCCATTTTTTAAAAAAAAGTCAAAAAGGCTAAAGGAATCTTAGCCTTTATATCTAGAGGGCTAGAATATAAAGGGGAAGACGTTTTGCTGCAGCTATATAAAGCCCTGGTTAGACCACATCTGGAGTACTATGGACAATTCTGGGCACCTTAGGAAGGATATATTGGCCTTGGAAGGAGTGCAGCACAGATTCACCAGAATGTTAGCAGTGCTCCAAGGGTTAAATAATGAGTAGAGTGTATATAAACTAGGCTTGTATTCTCTGGTTAAGAGGTGATTTTATTCAGGATTTTAAGACTTTAAATTAATTGTTAGGGTATATAAGAGATAAACTTTTTCAGCTGGTGGGGAGTCTAGGATAAGGGGACATAACCTTAAAATCAGAGCCAGACCATTCAAGAGAGAAGTTAGGAAACACTTCTTCACATGGTAGAAGTGTGGAACTCTCTCCCATAAAAAGCAACAATTATTAATTTTACATTCGAGATCCATAGAATTTTGCTAGCCAAATGTATGAAGTGATATGTTGCCAAGGCGGATGGATGGAATTAGGATACAGATCAGCCATGATCTCATTGAATGGCAGAACAGGCTCGAGGGGCTGAATGGCCTGCTCCTGTTCCTATGAGAACATAATCTAGTTTTACACTTCAGTGCAGTACTGGGGGAGTACTCCACTGTTGGAGGAGCCATCTTTCAGATGATACATTAAACTGAGACCCCCATAGACCTGTTCATATGGACGTAAAAGATCCTATTTCACTTTCTTCAAAGAACAGATTGTTTACCTGGTATCCTGGCTGTCATGTATGTAACCACTACATACTGTACATACTTACTAGAAATGCACACCTTGACCACAGGGGGTGTACTTGTGGGAGACACTCCTTACCTGGAGATTCAGGTATATAAGGGGAGGTCCCTTGCAGGGCCAGCACTCCTTGGTCCAGGCAATAAAGGTGAAGGTCACAGAGTGACTGTGTCTGCAGTATGTGTCTCGTGTGATTATGTTTAAGAGTTAAGGACTCAACGCCTGGCGATGGGAAACGGGAATCACTGAACCCAGAGGATGGCCACCGGTAGCTCAGAGGAACGTTACTGTGTGGGTGAAGACTGGGATGATTTTGTGGAGAGACTCCAGCACACCTTTGTCACGAAGGACTGGCTGGGAGAGGATGACAAGTGGAGGGTGCATCTACTAACAAGCTGCGGGACAAAAACGCTGATGAAGGACCTGCTCGCACCCCACAAATCGGCCGACAAGTCTTTTGAAGAGCTCAGCCAGCTGATCAGCGAACACTTAAAACCGGTGAGCAGCATACACCGGCGGCGAGCAACATGGCCCAGCACCGGTTCTACACACACCGATGTCGGGAAGGGCAAAACATCTCGGACTTCGTGCAGACTTGCGACGCTTGGCCAGCCTCTAAGTTCTCAGACGCCTGCAGGGGGGAGATGTTAAGGGATTTTTTCATTGAGGGCATTAGCCATGCCGGGATCTTCAGGAAGCTCATAGAGACCAAGGACTTAACTCTAGAAGGGGCAGCATTGATAGCTCAAACTTTCATAGCGGGGGAAGAAGTGACCAAGCTAATTTACGCGAGTAGTCCTGGGTCCAACGTGGCGACGGACCAAGGAATTAACGTGATAAACGCGGTTCAAGGAGAGAGAGAGAGAAAATGGGAAATTATATACCGGTTAGCCTGACATCAGTAGTGAGGAAGATGTTGGAATCAATTATTAAGGATGATCTAGCAACGCATTTGGAAAGCAGTGACAGGATTGGTCCAAGCCAGCATGGATTTGTGAAAGGGAAATCATGCTTGACAAATCTTCTGGAATTTTTTGAGGATGTAACTAGTAGAGTGGACAAGGGAGAACCAGTCAGGCAAAGGCATTTTGTAACTGCCCAAGCTGAAACTGACTCTAAGGTGGGCCCCCGACAGGGACAATGGAGAGGGGAGCGGCAATTCACGCCATCAAGGGGACCATTAACACTCACCATCAGAGTGTTTAGAAACAACCAAGGGAACAATCAGAGAGGAATGCCTGCTAACAGTCCTTCTGTGAACAACGATCTCAGCCAATGCTGGAGATGCAGGGGCAGACATTATGCGAAAAGCTGCAAATTTCAGCAGTTCGTCTGTAGGAATTGTAATGCCAGAGGACATTTGGCTAGGGTTTGCAAACAGCCGGTAGCGAGGCTAATCTATGAGACAGAGGAATCAGGCGAGGGGCTTGCAGTGCAGGACAATGCCTAGGGTAAAGCCATGGATGCTGAAGTTCAGCGGGTTCATGTGGCTGACATCCACAGCTCATACACCAAAACGCCACCCATGATGATGAAAGTTTTATTGAATGGCATCCCGTTGCGCATGGAGCTGGACACGGGAGCTAGCCAGTCCCTCAAGAGTGCACAACAATTTGAGAAACTATGGCCTCACAGAGCTAGCAGGTCCAAACTGGAACAAATTAATACGCAGCTACGGACGTACACCCAAGAGATCATTCCAGTGCTAGGCAGTGCAAACGTGGTGGTAACACACAATGGGTCACAGAACCGGCTGCCACTCTGGATTGTTCCAGGAAATGGCCCCGCGCTTTTGGGAAGGAGCTGGCTAACTGAGATGAACTGGAAATGGGGGGATGTGCACGCCATTTCATTTGGGGAGCGAAGCTCATGCTCACAGGTACTACAAAAATTCAGGTCACTGTTTCAACCCGGTGTCGGAACGTTCAAGGGCACAAAAGTAGTTATACGCATCACCCCGGACACCAGACCAGTGCACCACAAAGCCAGAGCGGTGCCGTACATGATGCGTGAGAAAATTGAGAGTGAACTGGACAGGCTGCTCAGAGTGGGGCATAATTTCGCCCGTTGAATTCAGTGACTGGACAAGTCCCATCGTTTCTGTCCTTAAAGCGGACGGCTCGGTTAGGATCTGCGGTGACTACAAAGCCACCATCAACCGGGTGTCCCTGCAGGACCAATACCCGCTCCCAAGGGCGGAGGACATTTTTGCCACGTTGGCAGGTGGCAAGCTGTTCACTAAATTGGATCTCACTTCGGCCTACATGACTCAGGAACTGGCTGAAGAATCCAAGCTTCTGATTACCATCACGACGCACAAGGGTTTATTCATCTACAACAGGTGTCCTTTTGGCATCCGTTCGGCAGCCGCCATCTTTCAGAGAAACATGGAAAGCTTGCTGAAATCCATTCCCGGCACAATCGTATTCCAGGATGACATCCTAATAACGGGTCGACACACCGAGGAACACCTCCACAACCTGGAGGTGGTGCTACGCCGACTGGACCGGGTAGGCCTGCGGCTGAAGAAGACCAAGTGTGCGTTTTTGGCCCCATAGGTCGAGTTTTGGGGCAGGAGGGTTGCCGCAGACGGGATCCGGCCTACCGAATCCAAAACGGAGGCGATCCGTCGTGCGCCCCGGCCCGGCAACACATCGGAGTTACAATTGTTCCTGGGACTTTTGAACTATTTCGGGAACTTCCTGCCGCACTTAAGCACATTGTTGGAGCCGTTACACGTGCTCCTGCGTAAGGGTTGCGAATGGTTTTGGGGGGGGGGGGGGGAAACTGTCAAGAACGGGCTTTCAATAGGGCGTGGAACCTGCTTTGTTCTAACAAAGTGTTAACGTTGTATGACCCCTGTAAAAAAAAAACTAGTTTTAACATGTGATGCATCATCATACGGGGTTGGGTGTGTGTTGCAGCAGGGTAATGGAGATGGACAACTCCAACTGGTGGCTTATGCCTCCAGGTCGCTCCCCCAGGCAGAGCGTGGGTACGGCATGGTCGAAAAGGAAGCACTTGCTTGCGATTATGGTGTGAAAAAAATGCACCAATACCTTTTCGGCAGACCGTTCGAGTTAGAAACGGACCACAAGCCGCTAACTTCTCTGTTGTCCAACAGCAAAGCGGTCAATGCAAATGCATCAGCTCGCGTACAGCGAGGGGCTCTCACGCTGGCTGTGTATGACTACACCATACGGTACCGGCCAGGCACCAAAAACTGCGCTGACGCGCTCAAAGGCTTCACCTGGCCACCACCGAGGGGGCAGCAGAGCAAAGCGCTGAAATGGTCATGGCCGTTGAGGCTTTTGACACCGCAGGCTCCCCCATCACAGCCCGCCAGATCAAACTCTGGACCAACAGGGACCCCCTCCTATCCATGATAAAGAAATGTATCCCGACGGGGGATTAGGCACCCACGCACGGGACGTGCCCCGAGGAGATCAGACTCTTTCAGAGACGGGTGGATGAGCTCTCCATCCAAGCCGACTGCCTGCTATGGGGCAGCTGAGTAGTCATGCCCCAAAAGGGGAAGGTAGCATTCATCAGGGAACTCCACAGCGAGCACCCTGGAATTGTGCTAATGAAGGCCATTGTCCGGTCACATGTATGGTGGCCGGGGATTGACTCAGACCTGAAAAACTAGGTTCCCAGGTGCATGACGTGTGCCCAGCTGGGCAATGCCCCCAGGGAGGCCCCGCTCAGCCCGTGGCCCTGGCCCACCAAGCCTTGGTCACGCATTCACGTGGACTATGTGGGCCTGTTCATGGGAAAAATGTTCTGGATAATTGTCGATGCATGCTCGAAATGGATCGATGCATCATATTAAACTCGTGCACGACATCCATCACCGTGGAGAGCCTGCGCATGGTTTTCTGGTCAGCGACAATGGCCCGTGTTTCACCAGCCATGAACTCCAGGAGTTTATGTTGGCATCAAACATGCCCGGACGGCGCCGTTCAAGCCGGTTTCCAATGGCCAGATGGAACGTGCGGTCCAAGTCATAAAGCAAGGCATGCTCCGCATCCAAGGACCCTCTCTGAAGTACCGCCTATCGTGCCTCCTGCTGGCCTATAGGTCCCAGCCGCACTCGCTCACGAACTCATCATGAAACGTACGCTCAAAACGCGGCTGTCCCTCATCCACCCAACCCTGGCAGACATTGTTGAGGGCAAGCGCCAGTCCCAAACCGAGTGCCACGATCGTAACTCAAGGGAGAGGTGTATAGAAATGGATGATCCAGTATTTGTACTTAACCATGCATTGGGACCCAAGTGGCTGGAGGGCACCGTAATTGCTAAAGAGGGAAATAGGGTCATAGTGGTCACTCAATAATGGGCAGATATGCCGCAAACACTTGGACCAAGTAAAGAAAAGGTTCAGCATAGACACCGATGAACATGAAGAAGAGCATGAGATGTCAACCATACCACTGCCATTGAACGAGCAACAAGGACAATCACCAGCATGCACAGTCCGTGTGGCCAGGCCGGAATCACCTCAGGTGACAGAAACGCATGCCAAGGCTCAGCCACCAGAGCCTCAACTGCGGCGCTCCACGAGAGAGCGTCGATCACCTGATAGACTTAACTTTTGAGTCAAAAAGACGTGAGGGGGGAGGTGATGTCATGTATGTAACCAGCGTACTACTGTAATCCTTATACAATTGTAACCACTACATACTGTACATATTTACTAGAAATGCACACCTTGACCACAGGGGATGTACTTGTGGGAGACACTCCCTACCTGGAGATTCAGGAAAATAAGGGGAGGTCCCTCGCAGGGCCAGCACTCCTTGGTCCAGGCAATAAAGGTGAAGGTCACAGAGTGACTGTGTCTGCAGTAAGTGTCTCGTGTGATTATGTTTACTGGCCACAATTCATCCCTCAACCAACACCACCAAAACAGATCATCTCATTATTTGTAGGACCTTGCTGTGTGCAAACTGGTTGCCGCATCTGCCTACAAAACAGCAGTTCACTTCAAAAAGCAAATCATTGGCTGTGAGGCACTTTGGGATATCCTCGTGATGTGAAAGGAGGTGTATAAATGCAAATTGGTCTCTTTTATTTTTAAGTTTATTTTCTACACAGTGACTACAATTTAGCCATTAAGCACTCATGCAGAACCTTGTCAAAAGCTCATGCCAGTAATATCCCTTTTCTAAATCTTTTGACTGTGCTTAGAAACATAGAAATTTACAACGTAGAAGGGAGCCATTTCGGCCCATCGTGTCTGCGGCGGCCGACAAAGAGCCACACAGCCCTTGGTCAGCAGCCCTAAAGGATACATATAAACCTATGAACAATGACGGAAAGCAAAGAGCACCAGCCCAACCAGTCTGCCTCATCACAACTATGACACCCCTTATACCAAAACATTCTACACTACCCCCCAACCGGAGCCATGCGATCTCCTGGGAGAGGTAAAAACCAGATAAAACCCTCGGCCAATTTAGGGAGAAACAATCTGGGAAAATTCCTCTCCGACCCATCCAGGCGATCGAAACTAATCCAGATCATCACCCTGGCCGTATTCTATTCTCTGCAGTACTTACCATCATATCTGCTCTGTCCAACTAAAGGTCATCCAGTCTAGTCCCAATTACCAGCTCCAGATCTGTAACCCTGCAGGTTACTGCACTTTAAGTGCCCATCCAACCATCTCTTAAAAATGGTGAGGGTTTCTGCATCCACCACTCTTCCAGGCAGTGAGTTCCAGATCCCCACAAACCTCTGCTTAAAGAAACTCCCCTCAAATCTCCACTAAACCTTCCACCAACCACCTTAAAACTATGCCCCCTCGACCAATGAAATAGACCCTCACTATCCACTATGTCCAGGCCCCTCAATATTTTGTACACCTCAGTGAGGTCTCCTCTCAACCTCCTCTTTTCCAATGAGAACAAACCCAGCCTATCCAATCTGTCCTCATAACTAAGATTCTCCATTCCAGGTAGCATCCTAGTAAATCTCCTCTGCACCCTCTCTAGTGCAATCAGGTCCTTCCTATAATACGGCGACCAGAACTGCATGCAATACGCCAGCTGTGGCCCAACCAAAGTATTATACAATTTAAGCGTAACCTCCCTGTTCTTATATTCTATGCCTCGGCCAATCAAGGCAAGCAGTCCGTATGCCTTCTTAACCACCTTATCCACCTGGCTTGCTAATTTCAGGGATCTGTGGACAAGCACTCCAAGGTCCTTTTGTTCATCTACACTATTAAGTGGCCTACCGCTTAATGTGTATACCCTTTCCTTATTAGCCCTCCCAAATGCATTACCTCACACTTCTCTGAATTAAATTCCATTTGCCACTGCTCTGCCCACCTGACCAGTAGATTGATATCCTCCTGCAGCTTCATTATCCTCTTCATTATCAAACACACAGCCAATTTTAGTGTCGTCTGCAAACTTCTTAATCATACTCCCTATATTCAAATCTAAATCGTTGATATATATCACAAAAAGCAAGGGACCCAGTACTGAGCCCTGCGGAACCCCACTGGAAACATCCTTCCAGTCACAAAAACATCAATCAATCATAGAAACATAGAAAATAGGTGCAGGAGTAGGCCATTCGGCCCTTCGAGCCTGCACCGCCATTCAATGAGTTCATGGCTGATCATGCAACTTCAGTACCCCATTCCTGCTTTCTCGCCATACACCTTGATCCCCCTAGTAGGAAGGACTACATCTAACTCCTTTTTGAATATATTTTGTGAATTGGCCTCAACAATGTTCTGTGGTCGAGAATTCCACAGGTTCACCACTCTCTGGGTGAAGAAGTTTCTCCTCATCTCGCTCCTAAATGGCTTACCCCTTATCCTTAGACAGCGACCCCTGGTTCTGGACTTCCCCAACATTGGGAACATTCTTCCTGCATCTAACCTGTCTAAACCCGTCAGAATTTTAAACGTTTCCAATGAGATCCCCACTCATTCTTCTGAACTCCAGTGAATACAAGCCCAGTTGATCCAGTCTTTCTTGATATGTCAGTCCCGCCATCCCGGGAATCAGTCTGGTGAACCTTCGCTGTACTCCCTCAATAGCAAGAATGTCCTTCCTCAAGTTAGGAGACGAAAACTGTACACAATACTCCAGGTGAGACCTCACCAAGGCCCTATACAACTGTAGCACACCTCCCTTCCCCTGTACTCAAATCCCCTCGCTATGAAGGCCAACATGCCATTTGCTTTCTTAACCGCTTGCTGTACCTGCATGCCAACCTTCAATGACTGATGTACCATGACACCCAGGTCTCGTTGCACCTCCCCTTTTCCTAATCTGTCACCATTCAGATAATAGTCTGTCTCTCTGTTTTTACCACCAAAGTGGATAACCTCACATTTATCCACATTATACTTCATCTGCCATGCATTTGTCCACTCACCTAACCTATCCAAGTCACTCTGCAGCCTCATAGCATCCTCCTCGCAGCTCACACTGCCACCCAACTTAGTGTCATCTGCAAATTTGGAGATACTACATTTAATCCCCTCGTCTAAATCATTAATGTACAATGTAAACAGCTGGGGCCCCAGCACAGAACCTTGCTGTTCCCCACTAGTCACTGCCTGCCATTCTGAAAAGTACCCATTTACTCCTACTCTTTGTTTCCTGTCTGCCAACCAGTTCTCAATCCATGTCAGCACACTACCCCCAATCCCATGTGCTTTAACTTTGCACATTAATCTCTTGTGTGGGACCTTGTCGAAAGCCTTCTGAAAGTCCAAATACACCACATCAACTGGTTCTCACTTATCCACTCTACTGGAAACATCCTCAAAAAATTCCAGAAGATTTGTCAAGCATGATTTCCCTTTCACAAATCCATACTGACTTGGACCTATCATGTCACCTCTTTTCAAATGCGCTGCTATGACATCCTTAATAATTGATTCCATCATTTTACCCACTACTGATGTCAGGCTGACCGGTCTATAATTCCCTTTTTTCTCTCTCCCTCCTTTTTTAAAAAGTGGGGTTACATTGGCTACCCTCCACTCCAGAAGAACTTATCCAGAGTCTATGGAATGTTGGAAAATGACTGTCAATGCATCTGCTATTTCCAAGGCCACCTCCTTAAGTACGCTGGGATGCCGTCCATCTGGCCCTGGAGATTTATCAGCCTTCAATCCCATCAATTTCCCCAACACAATTTCCTGACTAATAAGGATTTCCCTCAGTTCCTCCTTCTTACGAGACCCTCTGACCCCTTTTATATCCGGAAGGTTGTTTGTGTCCTCCTTCGTGAATACTGAACCAAAGTACTTGTTCAATTGGTCTGCCATTACCCTTTGTTTCCTACGTCCAAGCCAATTTTGGATCCAACTTGCCACTTTGCCCTGGATCCCATGGGCTTTAACCTTCATGACCAGTCTACCATGTGCGACCTTATCAAAAGTTTTGCTAAAGTCCATATATACTACATCGTACGCACTACCCTCATCGACTGTCTTGGTTACCTCCCCAAAAAATTCAATCAGGTTAGCCAGACACGATCTTCCCTTAACAAATCCTTGCTGACTGTCCCTAATTAATCCTCACCTTTCTAAATGCAGATTTATCCTCACCTTTCAGGACTTTTTCCAATAATTTTCCCACCACTGAGGTTAGGCTAACAGGCCTGTAATTACTTGGCCTACCCCTTTCTCTCTTCTAAACAAGGGTACGACATTAGCAGTCCTCCAATCCTCCAGCAACATGCCCAGATACAAAGAGGACTGGACAATGATGGTCAAGGCCTCTGCTATTTCCTCTTTTACTTTGCTCAACAGCCGAGGATGCATTTCATCTGGGCCTGGGGACTTATCTACTTTCAAAGCTGTGAAACCCCTTAATACTTCCTCTCTCACTATATTTATTTCATCCAGAATATCACACTCCTCCTCGATAGCAGTATCTGCATTGCCCCTTTCCTTTGTGAAAACAGATGCAAAATATTCGTTAAGAACCCTCCCAACATTTTCCTCCTCCACACAAAGATTACCCTCATGTTTTCTATTAGGCCCTACCCTTTCTTTACTTACTCTCTTACTCTTAATATATTTATAGAACATCTTAGGGTTTTCCGTAATTTTACTGGCCAGGAATTTCTCGTGCTCTCTCTTAGCATTCCTAATATCCTTTTTAATTTTGCCTCTTAACTTTCTATATTCCTCTAAAGATTCTATAATAGTTAAGAACGTAAGAACATAAGAATTAGGAACAGGAGTAGGCCATCTAGCCCCTCGAGCCTGCTCCGCCATTCAACAAGACCATGGATGATCTGGCCGTGAACTCAGCTCCACTTACCCGCCTGCCCCCCATAACCCTTAATTCCCTTATTGGTTAAAAATCTATCAATCTGTGACTTGAATACATTCAATGAGCTAGCCTCAACTGCTTCCTTGGGCAGAGAATTCCACAGATTCACAACCTTCTGGGAAAAGAAATTCCTTCTCAACTCGGTTTTAAATTGGCTCCCCCGTAATTTGAGGCTGTGCCCCCTAGTTCTAGTCTCCCCGACCAGTGGAAACAACCTCTCTGCCTCTATCTTATCTATCCCTTTCATTATTTTAAATGTTTCTATAAGATCACCCCTCATCCTTCTGAACTCCAACGAGTAAAGACCCAGTCTACTTAATCTATCATCATAAGGTAAACCCCTCATCTCCGGAATCAGCCTAGTGAATCGTCTCTGTACCCCCTCCAAAGCTAGTCTATCCTTCCTTAAGTAAGGTGACCAAAACTGCACGCAGTACTCCAGGTGCGGCCTCACCAATACCCTGTACAGTTGCAGCAGGACCTCCCTGCTTTTGTACTCCATCCCTCTCGCAATGAAGGCCAACATTCCATTCGCCTTCCTGATTACCTGTTGCACCTGCAAACTAACTTTTTGGGATTCATGCACAAGGACCCCCAGGTCCCTCTGCACCGCAGCATGTTGTAATTTCTCCCCATTCAAATAATATTCCCTTTTACTGTTTTTTTTCCCAAGGTGGATAACCTCACACTTGTCTACCTTGAGATCCATTAGCTGGTCCAGCACTACCCACCTAGTGATAGTGATTGTCTCAAGGTCCTCCCTTCCCACATTCCCGTGACCAGCAATTTTTGGCATGGTTTTTGTGTCTTCCACTGTGAAGACCGAAGCAAAATAATTGTTTAAGGTCTCAACCATTTCCACATTTCCCATTATTAAATCCCCCTTCTCATCTTCTAAGGGACCAACATTTACTTTAGTCACTCTTTTCCGTTTTATATATCTGTAAAAGCTTTTACTATCTGTTTTTATGTTTTGCGCAAGTTTACTTTCGTAATCTATCTTTCCTTTCTTTATTGCTTTCTTAGTCATTCTTTGCTGTCGTTTAAAATTTTCCCAATTTTCCAGTTTCCCACTAACCTTGGCCACCTTATACGCATTGGTTTTTAATTTGATACTCTCCTTTATTTCCTTGGTTATCCATGGCTGGTTATCCCTTCTCTTCCCGCCCTTCTTTTTCACTGGAATATATTTTTGTTGAGCACTATGAAAGAGCTCCTTAAAAGTCCTCCACTGTTCCTCAATTGTGCTACCGTTTAGTCTGTCTTCCCAGTCTAGCCGTTAACATATGACATAAGCATCCCTTTGTTTCTTAATCCTCCCCTGTCAGTCCCTGGACATCCAGGGGGCTCTAGAATTATTTTTCACAGCCTTTTTCTTTAAGGGCACATGATTGGCCTGAGCCTTCCAGATCTCCTCCTTAAATGCCTCCCACTGTTCCGACACTGATTTACCCACAAGTAGCTGTTTCTAGTCCACTCTGGCCAAATCACTCCTTAACTTAGCAAAATTAGCTTTTCCCCAATTCGGAACTTTTATTCCAGGCCTATTCTTGTCCTTATCCATAACCAACTTGAGTCTGACTGAATTATGGTCACTGGCACCCAAGTGCTCTCCCACTAATACCCCTTCAACCTGCCCAGCTTCATTCCCCAAAACTAAATCCAAGACCGCCCCCTCTCGTGTTGGGCTTGCTACATACTGACTAAAAAAGTTCTCTTAAATGAATTCAAGAATTCTGCATCCTCTATCCCCTTCACACTATATTTGTCCCAATCAATATTTGGATAGTTAAAACGCTATTACTACCCTATGGTTTTTGGACTTCACAGCAATTTGCCTACATATTTGCTCCTCTATCTCCCTCCCACTGTTTGGGAGTCTATAATACATGCCCAGCAGTGTGATCGCCCCTTTTTTATTTTTCAATTTGACCCATATGGCCTCATTTGATGATCCCTGTGAGATATCATCCCTTCTCACCGCTGTAATATTTTCTTTAATCAGAACCGCAAACCCCCCTATTTTACCCCCCTTTCTATATTGTCTAAAAATCCTGTAGCCAAACCTGCCCCTCTTTCAGTCAAGTTTCTGTAATGGCTATAACGTCATACTCCCAAGTGTCTACCTGTGCTCTTAGCTCATCCGCCTTATTCGCTATACTCCTTGCATTAAAGTATATACCATTCAGCACAGAAAGACCTCTTAGCTTACTACATACTAAACCCGGTTTCCTCTGTCTTACAGATTTGCTTTCTAGATTCTTGCTATCCAATTTCAGCTTTACTTCCTTCCTTTTTGAATTTGTTCTCAGGTTCTCATCCCCCTGCCAAGCTAGTTTAAACTCTCCCTAACAACAGAAGCAAAACTCCCCGTGAGGATATTGGTCCCGGCGCTGTTGAGGTGCAACCCGTCCGGTTTGTACAGGTCCCATCTCCCCCAGAAGCGGTCCCAACGGCGCAAGAATTTAAAGCCCTCCCTCCTACACCAACTTTCCAGCCACGTGTTCATCCTCTCTCTCCTTCTATTCTTATACTCATTAGCACGTGGCACCAGTAGTAACCTGGAGATTACTACAGGCAACTCTCGATTATCCGCACACGGATGCAACGGGAAACCGTTGCAATGGCATTTAAAATTCCGTGTGCGCGCTGCTGCAGCCGCTGTCTCTCGCGGCCGCCGCTGACGTCGGAGTCCTTTCAGCCCGGGAAAGCAGCCCGCTCCGGAACCCCAGAGCTGGACAATCTCCTCCTCGAAGCCACCTGCATGCATGCTGGTAATGTCCATACTTAACTGCCTTGATATTCTTTGTAGCTGATTGCATGGTATTTATTCATTGAAGTTTTAACTTTATAATGTCAACTCGCTCTAATGGAGAAATCGTTTACGCGGCATAGCCCAATCCCCGAGGGACCCGGATAATCGAGAGTTGCCTGTATCTGTGAGGTCCTACCCTTTAATTTTCTTCCTCACTCCCTGAATTCTTCCTGTAGGACCTCATCCCTTATCTTATCTATGCCGTTGGTCCCGATATGGACCACGACCTCTAGCTGTTTACTCTCCCACCACCCCCGCCATGATGCCCTGCATCCGCTCTGTGGCATCCTTGACCCCTGGCACCAGGGAGGCACAAAACCATTTGGGAGTCACGTCTACGGCCGCAGAAACGCCCGTCTGTTCCCCTAACTATAGAATCCCCTATCACTAGGGCTCTTTTGTTCTTCGGCCCTCCCCCCTGTGCAGCTGAGCCACCCGTGGTGCCTTGGAATTGGCTCTGGCTGCACTTCCCAGAGGCACCATTGTCCTTACCGATACTCAGAAGAGAGGCCCTGAGGTCGGTGAATCGGGAGGTTGGCGAGTCGGTAAGGCCCTGAGGTCCTAATTTTGTTCCAAGTGTTCACCCACTAAATCTGTCACGATTGTTTCAAAACATCCACTACTACAGCCTACTGGTGTGTAGTTTAAAGATTTTAGAAATTTCTATTTTAATTCTTGGCACTTTATAAACCATTTACCAATGCTCAGGAATCTTCCCCGAATTTTGAAAGCTTAGAAAAATACCAAAGCTTAACATTTTTGTCAGTACAAGTTGGGTCAGATATTCATTCTAAGAACACTTCACCTTTTTTTATTATTTGCATTCTATCTAGCTGCTCCTCTGATGTTCCTGGAAATCAAATTTTGTGAGGAATAAAATTCACTCCTGGGATTAAATTCCCATTTGAAAAGCAAGCATTTCTAATTAATTCATAACTCAGAAAATAATTAAACAATGCTCAATTGTTCTACAAATGTCAAGTTGACTTCAAATTATTTAGCACGAGTAATTCACAGAAAATAGTTTTCATAGTCATATTTTAATTGATAAGATTTTGTTCAATCACAAAACAGGAATTACAGCAGGAAAATAATGGCATGAAATTGCATTATATTTTTCCATAAGAAATGGTGTTTTTGTATATAATCGTCAAAGCCATTGTCTAGCAATTTAGATTTCAACTTAGAGAATTAGAGAAAGGCTACTCGTTATTATTTGCAATTTCGTTTTCAAATGATGCCTAAAATTACTTCTCTGGCAGATTTTTTTAAACAATGTTATTTCGCAAAGACTGCAAAGAGAGAGCACTTGATCATACCAAGAAAATATAGTTGTAGGCTCAACAACAACCTCTAGCACTCAAGTGCACCGATGCATTTTAACAGTGTGTTACAGGGCAGGAGGTAATGAACAGGAAGTCGAAACGGGAGAGGTCAAAGAGAAAGCTTTTTAGATGGCAGAAAAGGGATGACAAGGCAGATACACTGAGGGACAGAATTCTACAGAGCAGGAGCATAGTGGCTGAAGGAGCAGCCGATGTTGGGGAACAGAAAATAAGTAAGCCAGTGCTGCAAGAGTAGAGGGTACATGTAGGGATATACAGCTGGAGGAGATCATGGAGGTAGAGATGGATATAACAATGGCTGAATTGAAGGCAAAGATCAGAATCTTAAAGTTCACTCTCTGGAGCATGGGGATCTAGTGAAGCTTGACAAGGATGGGGATTATGGTAATGGGAGCTCTATTGAGTCAGAATGCTGGCATACATTTTAAATGATTTGTGGTTTATTGCAGATGACAGTAGGGAGATTAATAAGGAGAGCATTGTAGAAGTTCAACCTGGAAATAATAAAGACATGGGACTAGATTTTCCATATTTGTGCAGATCACCCAAAAATGGGCGTTATTTCCGGCGTGGGCGGTAAATATGGGTTTTTAGATCGCCGGATTATTGCCCATTTTCAACCCCCTAGTCTCCATTTTTAAAAATGGGCGTTACTGCGAGCGATCTGAAATGGGCGTTAGCGTTAAATCTCTCTGACCTTCTGCCGTAAAGTGTCGCCGTCCTTAGCAACGGCATGGCAACACTTGTTTCCCACGATTCAGGAGGTCAGGGGTCATCACTACATGCGCAGAAGAGGAGACAGAGAGAGAGGGAGCAGAGAGGGACTGAAAGTGTGTGTGGGTGTGGTGTGTGCTTGTTTGGCTGTTGTGGGAGGTAAGAGGGAAATTCACCAGCAGCAAAAAGCCTACTAAGCACCAAGAACTTAGTTGGCACTGAGTTTTTGTCTGAACAAATAATATATAACATGGAAGGGATGAAGGAGGCCCTGGAGCTGTTCGCCAGGAACACTGGTGACAGAGGGCTCCCAATTGTCCCGGAGTGCGGCACTGCACCCCAAGTGCCAACATGAGAGCCAGGAGGGAGATCTTGCTTCTGGCTCGGAGCACGTTCCCACCTCGTGACCATCCTCTCCCGTATCCGTCCAAGCAGCGGTTCTGCTGTCATCCTCCCCAATGAAGCAGCGCCTGAGGAGCTCCTCGGCCAGGTGGCTTGGAGTCAGGAGGGGAAGGGGTAGAGGTAGGGTGGAGAAGCTGGGGTGGGGGGGAGAAAGTGAGGTGCATGGCCGCAGGTGTTGACTGGGGCATATTCTTGGGTAGCTGCTGCTATTTTGGTGCAAGGGGCGAGGGGGCTACCTTGTTGGTTTGCATTTGTGTTCTGTTTTGTGGGAAATGGGGACCATTGTAATGATGTAAATGTGATAAATTTGTTGTGGGGTGGGGCTGAGGTGGGTTTTTTTTTTACAGATATACTTATGATTTCAGACAAATGGTTGGATTAAATGTTTTTTATTTAACATAACCTTATTGCGCATTGTCTCAGATAGCTTCACCGTTACACACTGATGATTCCTTAACATGAAAGGGTATAATTACACTTAACTAGAATCAACTTAAGCTGTCACCAAGGTGATGCACGCCATTGATGTATAACCTGCACACCCCGCAGTGTTACAGCCAACGTTCTTTCAAGCAAAGTGCTCATTTATGAGCTGCTGACGTAAGAGTCTTGCAGCTATGTAGCCATCACGGGCCCTTTCCTGCGGTCTAGAGGGGGGCGGGGGCATGGTTTCAGCGTCAGCCTGATTGTCTGGCCCGAGGCCAACGTCCACCTCCTCGTCCTCCTCTTCCTCTCTCTCTCTCTCTCTCTCTCTCTCTCTCTCTCGAGGTGGACCGTCACACCTTTCTGGCAATTCTTGTCTCCTCCTGATAGCCAAGTTGTGCAGCATGGAGCACACCACCACAAATTGAGCTACCTGCTCAGGGTGGTATTGGAGCTCGCCTCCTGAGTGGTCCAGGCATCTAAAGCGCTGTTTAAGCACGCCAATGGTTTTCTCGATGATATTGCGTGGATCTGTGGCTCTCGTTGTATCGCTCCTCGGCTTCGGTGTGGGTGTCACGCAGGGGGTCATCAGCCAGGTGGCGAGGTCATATCCTTTGTCACCAAGCATTCAGCATTGACCTTATGGCTGACTGGTAAACATGTCAGATACAGCGCTCTCACGCAGGATGTGAGCATCATGGATGCTGCCCGGAAATTTGGCATTCACTGCCATAATAATTTGCTGGTGGTCGACAACGAGTTCCGCATTCAGGGAGTGGAATCCCTTGCGGTTCCTAAAACCCTCTGCATCCTGAAAAGGCGCCCGCATCACAATGTGCGTACAGTCTATTGCTCCCTGCACCTTGGGGAAGTTAGCAATTCGGCAGAATCCTAAAGCCCTCTCAGTCTGAGCCTCCCTGGTCATAGGGAAGCTGATAAAGTTGATCCTGCGTACGTAAAGGGCTTCAGTGACCTTTCTAATGCCGCAATGTGTGGCATGCTGCGATATAGCGCAAATGTCGCCAGCTGAGGCCTGAAAGGAACCCGCGCATAGAACAAAAGTGCTGCGGTGACCTTGACCTCGACGGACAGTGCAGTCCTTATGGTGCTGGCAGGCTGCAGATCTCCCCTGATGAGCTGGCATAGCTCACTGATAACCTCCTTGTGGAAGCGCTGTCTCCCAAGGCAGGTGGTGTCGGACAAGTTGAGGTAAGACTGCTTCTCCCTGTAAGTGCGGGGCGGGGTGTAATGTCTGGTCCTCCTCATCAGTCTGGCACGTCTTACATTGGGCACATAATGCTGTCAAATGTACCTTCTGCCATCTCAAGTCTGCGGCATGTGCGTGGTCATCAAGAAAGGCTGAGAAATGACAGGCTCCATTTCAATAACTATCAGTATTACACCGATTGTTCACAAACAATAAATGTCCCTACTAAGACACCTAAAGTAAATTCCAATCATCCACAGTATGATCAGATGTTTGTTCAGATGTTCACATCACCTCAAAAGACCTCCAGAGTACATCCAAACTCCCCCGAAGTTGAAGCAGAGCAGCCTTTTAAATGATGCGACCTGCGATTTAGAAAATGACGTCCATACCGCTGTGAGAAGTTCCGGTCAGTTCAACTTTTTCACAGTGTTTTTTTCGGCGAACAATATGGTCAGCGAGATGTGTGCGAAGTGCCGAAAGGATGGGCAATTTTCTGGGCGTTAGTTTCAGCAAATATGACCTTTACAATAAAAAAGTGGCCGGGCGGTATTATTAAATCTCGGCGTTAATTACGTGCCGAAAGTAACGCTGGGCGATAATATGAGCGTTGGTGTTACCCATTCTGATCTTTCCACCCAAAAAAAGTGGGCGGTATTATTTTTATCAGCATTACGTACATGCTGAAAGTAACGTTCGACGATAAGTGACCGAGAAAAGAGCGTTACGTTTCATTTTGTGGTTAAATGGGCGAATAATGGGCGTTACACCTCATTTCAGCATTAAAATGGACGTTAAATGGGCGGCAAACATGCAAAATAATGGAAAATCTAGCCCATAAATTTGGGATTCAGCAGCAGGGGGAAGAGACAGAGATGAAAGAAAGGTGTCTTAATGACAGATCGGATGTGAGGGAGGAAGCTAGGATGGTGCACTGAGAAGGACATCAAACTTTCACACCTCAGGACTTAGCGTGAGGTAATAGCCAGGAGGTAATTGCCAGGAGGTTAGTGGAGACGAGGCCAGAGCCATGTAGGTATTTCAGAGTTTGAAGATGATGGCTTTAATTTGAACAGTCAGCTGGAGGCGATTTTGGCTTGTCCAGGTCTTAATATCAAATATGCAGTTGGAGAGTAGTGCTAGCTTTGGTGTTGATGGACGGGACAGAGAGGTCGTTGCTGAGTTTTGTGAGCCTACACATGATTCTTGAGTTCATGCATCCAGATTAGAAAGAACGAATCCAAGGACGTCCCAAAGCGCTGTACAGCCAATTAAGTACTTTGAAAGTGTAGTCACTGTTGTAATGTATGAAACACAACAGCCAATTTGCACACAGCAAGGTCCCACAAACAGCAATTAGATTAATAACCAGATAATCTTGTTTTTGGTGATGTCGGTTGAGGCCAGGACACCGGGGAGAACTCCCCTGCTCTTCTTCAATATAATACCATGGGATTTTTTACATCCATCAGACGGGGCATAGGTATAATGTCTCATCCAAAAGATGGCAACTCCGATAGCACAGCATTCCCTCAGTATTTGACTGAAGTGTCAAATCTGGATTGTACGCTCAGGTCCCTGGAATGAAACTTCAACTCAGAACATTTTGACTCAGAGGTGAGATTGCTACCCCTGAGCCATGGCTTACATTGCCAATGAGCAGCAGGTAAGTAATGAAGAGGAAAGAACTCTGAAGTGCATCAGAAACGAGCTTCCGTTTTTTTGAGGCTAACAGTTGAGCGGTGCAAATCGTCCAGCAATTTGTGGACATACTCAACTCATGGAGTAACTCTTCCTCGCTACAAATTGGTGGGGTTTTTTTTACACAATAATGGCAGGCACCGTGAACTTGCTGTTATTTTTCCAGCAATTTTTGGCTCAATATTTGAATATGTCAAAATTAGCTAAATGCAAAATCTAGCCTTAGATCAAAATTAATTTGCAAATATAGTGCTGAAATTTTCATCCACTTAAATAAAACAGTTTAGAACTTCACAAATATTGCACATAGCTCATTTTGAAGAAAATGTTAAATAACTGTTTAATGTTGTTAACTCTCTGACCTGCTTTATTCCTTTTCATGACGTCTAGTTTCTTTTTCTGCTCTCTCAATAATGCCTCCTGTTGAATCTCCAGTGTATTACTATCATTTGGAGGGTCTGGGTACATTTGTCTTATTTCAGCACGTGTTGCTGAATCTGTTTATAATAGAAAAAGAGTTGGAAAAAGAACATTCTAGTTACAAATTCCGAAGTAAGCTTTAGAATCAAAAACAACAGTCATT
This sequence comes from Pristiophorus japonicus, assembly GCF_044704955.1. Taxonomy (NCBI): domain Eukaryota; kingdom Metazoa; phylum Chordata; class Chondrichthyes; family Pristiophoridae; genus Pristiophorus; species Pristiophorus japonicus. Next base: position 397,362,336 of record NC_091977.1, read on the forward strand.
CTCCCTTAGGAGAAAAGTAATTCCGAAATTAACGGTTCTGACTTGGTTGCGGGAAGAATCAATAAATTGAAGGAATTTTGCTTGATACTCTTTTTATCCTCACAACGGATCACAAACATTTACCACCCCATCTTTCACACTAATATAAAAGTAAATTTGAAATAAAGCATCAATTATTTTAATTGTAATTACAAATATATTATTCAGTGAAAGGAACATCATAGAACAATTTAAAAACACTCTTCTTTAGCCTCTAGAATGTTGGATAAAATTGAGGATGAACAGAGGGACAGAAACCTGTAAAGATAACAAAGGTCAAGGGCACTAAATGATAGGAGGCCATATTGATGATTTATTTTTGCAAACTTAAAAAAATTAAAGTGTGGTGTAGGACACCTTTTGCTCTTTACAGCGGTATCTGCAGCCCCAGACTCAAATGTTTGAACCAATTATGGAGAAACAGAAACTGATTGCATTATCTGCAGCTTGTAAATCAACAAAGTTATTCACACCCAAAACCTCAGTTCCTGCTCAGTCACTGCAACGTGAAAGGCGAGTTACTCATGGTTTGTGGATTCAGTTTCCATAAATCTGTGCAAACTTTCCAGATAAATGCACGATAACATAAATATATAAAATAACGGCATTGGCAGCATGACTTGGAATTGACACAATCAAATCGATTGGAAGATTGTTTACTTAGAACTATTTTTTTTAAACTTGCGAGTTTTTAGTCTCAACTTGTCTCTGAAGGACTTTTAGCAACTAATTCAAAATTAGACCTCAGCTTGATTTCATTCCACTGAGTTATAAAATGCTATTTTTGTTTATTGGTGCAATTGGGTGAAAGGTGTTGTCTGAATTCCGCGAAGGTACCGCCAGTGTCCCGGCGTAACTCTGGCGCAGACCCAGTTATGTCAGGTCCCTCCCGTTTCTGGGAGTTTCCTCAGCAGGGGAGCTTCTAGCCCAGTGATGGGCAAATACGGTCCACGGGCCTGCTGGATGGGATAGAAGTAGAACGCGAGTTGCAGCTCAAGCTGCATATTAGTCTGAGTCGAGTCATGGCTGCTCATCGCGATGACTCTTTTACCGAAGAAAGAGACCAGCGCAGCATCTTTCCTCTCCCGGTACCCCGAATACGACAGTGGGGAGGCGGCAGGGTGTGCGGAGGTGATTCTCATCACTGTCTTAGATACGGAAGTGGATCTCGGAACACAAGAATTCCAAGTAAATTGAACTGTCCGGTTTCAAAATTACCAATTTAATACTTTGCTTTCACCATAAATTACCTGCACGGTATCTCTTCCACCGACAGGAGCTGGTGAGTGGCCTGCGCAGGACCTCACAATTAGTGCGCAATTGCGCAACTTAGGGGAACATTGGTGTGCGGCCCTCAAAAGCTCACCAAAACTTGTTAAACAGCCCTCCAGCCCAAATAATTGCCCATCTCTGATCTATGCAGTTCACTGGTAGAACTCTTGGAAAATCAGAAGTCACGGATTTAATCACCTCTCCACTGTTTTGAGGCGGTGAAATGTGCTGTATAAATGCATGTTCTTTCTTTTCATCTAAATGCTTGATGCGGACACCAGGTCATTGAAATGAAAAGTGTTCCATTCCCCAACATTTATCATCATGATAAACATCATAATGATTCCCATGAACGAATGTAATAAAAATAATCAAAAGCAATCACAAAAAAGTAGTTGGTGTTGTCAACATAAATGCAATATTGGTTAGAATGAGCCTGGTCTTGGGTTGAAGCACATTGTTGAAGTCCAAGAAGGAGCAACATTGCATTACATCTTGATCATACCAAAAGACGAGCATTTAACTTGGTTGGTTATTCAACTAGTTAACTGGCTGTTTGATTAGTCATTTACTAGGAAAGTATTTCAGGCATATTAAGTGTTTTGTCTTTAATTGGATAAAGCTCATGATAGCTGGGGAAGAACCTAAAGAATACATCCGTACTTTTATTGCAAATATTTTACTAGGTTATACAATTTATAACTTGATGTTACATTCATATTAATTTACAACTTCATGTCAGATAGATATTATTATATTATGCCCTCAACAGCAGTAAATCAGAATGAATATTGGGCTACAATACTGAAATCAAATCAAACATTCAGCACCAGTACTGGAAGTGTTAGATGTTGTGATGAACAAAATACTCAGTTTTCCAACACAGTTGATAATTATAAAATAAAGACAAAAAAAAGTATATATTTAGTGAAGTATTTCAGCTCCTAGACCCAGAACATTTATGACTATTAATCTGAGCCTACCTCTGTATTTCAGGTCATTGAAGTCTCTAATATTTTGTAAATTAACAGAATCTATCCCTTTTGATGAAGGTCGATGTACCAGGGCCTGTATACGTTGTCGAGCCAAATCAAAGACATCAACATGATTTCTCTCTCGCTTCCTTTTGGGAAACATTTAAAAATAAAGGATATTAGCTACAAAGAGATATGGGTTACTATTGCTATCAACAACAGGTTGATCCTGACATGAGCATAGGTTAGCTGTCAAGATTGCATTATTCAATCAAATGTACAACAATAAATGGCAGTCACTTGCAAGAACCTGAACAATTCCAAACTCACCACTCATCTAATTATGCAGAAAATTACTGGTTTTGGGGTACAGTACTAATTGAACATGTCAGGAGAGGGAGTAGTTTTTGTTCAAAACACTCCTTTTCAAGCTCTATCTGGAAAAGTATTTTTACATAAAGTACTCGCCCCAGCTCCATTTTTATTGATGCTCAGACTAAATTCACAGCTGTGCCCACCAGTAGAGTTTTTGAGTATTCCTCCTCCTAGATGCTTGTTCCTTCTATGCACAATCTACTTTGTGTTGTCTTTAAGAGGCAGAAGGAAATCCTTTAATAGGCCTTGCATAGATAATTAATTAGAGTTTGTCACAACTAGGAGGAATATTTTCAGCTCAATATATTTGCAACACTACCTGGCAAAAATATATACATATTTTTGTTTTGACCCATCGTGTAAAGATAGAATTCAAAACCTTAAAATAGATAGGGCTACTGGTCCGGATGATATCTACTTGAGGGTCCTCAGGGAGATGGGACACATGCTGCGCAAGCTCCTTGCCTGTATTATTAATAGCTCACTGCACTTTGGGACAGTTCCCTTAGACTGGAAGGAGGCTAATGTAGTCCCCATCTTTAAAAAAGAGATATGACAGACCTGGGTAACTACAGGCCCTTTAGTTTAATGTGAGGAATAGGGAAAACACTTGAGAGAATCATTAAGGATGCAATAAATTACTACTTAAGCCAGAGCAGGACATATTAAGGACACTCATCATGGCTTCAAAAAAAAAGTAGTATCTTACAAATTTGATTGTAATTTTGAAGAAATCAACAAGATGGTGGATGAGGGAAACCCAGCAAACACTGTCTATTAAGACTTCCAATGAGCTTTTGACAAGGTACCACATAAGAGGCTTCTCTACAAAATCATATTTGCAGTAATATATTGAGCTGGATTGAGAACAGGTTGGAAAGCCATAGGCGGAAAGTAGTTGTAGATTGATTTGGGTTTGCATGGAGTCACCAATGGGGTCTTGCAGGGACCAGTGTTAAAACCATTGCTATTCACTATTTTTATTAATGATCTAAATGCAGGTGTTGGAGTTTGCAGATGACACTAAAATTTCTGAGTGTCAGGACTGTAGATGATGCTCAACTGCTACAGGTAGATCTAGATGAGTTAGGGGATTGGACTCGTGACTGTCAAATTATGTTTAACTTAGAAAAGTGCAATGTTATGCATGTGGGCAGGTAAAATACTGAACATCCTCCTATCCTTTAAATATATCTTTCCCAAAATTAATCTAGTTACTGAAATTTGATTATATTTTTTTACTTGGCCATAGCAAATGGTGCATCATCTTCCTTGTCAGCATTTTGAAAATGCCCTTCAAGGCGACGTTCCTCACTTCGTAGCTGCTTCCTCAAGGCTGACAGTTCACTAATTATATCTTTCTTTTCCTCTGTCAAAACACAGGTAGAAAAAGTCCACATTACAAATAAAAAGAACTTGCATTTATATTGAATCTTATCACAACCTCAAGACATCTCAAAATACTGTAAAACCACTGGATTACTTTTGAAGTTTAGTCTTCGTCATGTAGGCAAGCGTGGCAGCCAACATGAGCACAGGAAGGTCCAACAAACAGCAAATTAATTGAATAATTTGTTCTTGAAGGTATTATTGAGGGAGGAATGATGGACAGGACATCTCAAAAACTCCCTGCACATTTTTGAATAGTGCCAAAGGATTTTTTTGTGTATAACCAAGTTTAACAGCTCATTTGAAAGATTATACCTCCAATAGTGCAATATTCTCCCAGTTCTGCACTGAAGTGTTGGATTAGATTTTGTGCTCCAGTTTCATAATGGAGCTTGAATCCACAATTTTCTAACTCAGAGGCAAAAGTGCTATCAACTAAGTCACGAAGGTTTAGTTTGTAAAACTAATACTCCTTTTCAGTTATGTAACTGACCATAAAGGTCAGCAATAATCCCGTGAAATGTGTTGACTTTCACAACCGCCTCTTTCAAAAATTCTGTGTGCACCTTCTTCTCAAGTCATTGCAAATTGTAAAAGCGTAGAATTTTCAAACATACTTTGATATTAGTTTATGGCACAATTTAAGTTACATATAGCAGAAGCCTGTATGTCGCAATTAAAATCACACAATAACAAGATTTTGGAATTAATATATTAGAGACCATTTCATAAAATGTATGTTCGAGATTTCTTCTCCCACCTTAAACACCATCCCTAGGGAAGAAAGTAAACAGGTACCCTAGTCCTAAGTTTTTCTGCAACTCCTCTGTAACTGGATGCTAAGACATACTCACTTTGACAGTCCAACGAAAATATAGGTGAATGCACTGAAAACGCTCAACCTACAATTACACCATTAAAGTACTTCTGAACAAAGTTAAGTTTAAAAATGTTCTACTTCCACCTCTTCCCCCAGCCCGCACCACCCCCCCACCCCCCTCACTAAAATCTCTTGGGTCACCCCACACCATTCCCTGATTGTGTTATTAGGGAAGAGGGGCGCTTCCATCTCTCAATTAATGGCACTCAAACTAACAGATGCACACTGCAACTTAGCTCTCTGCCTTCTTGTACAGAAGCTCTTCACTTACACTTGCCATCTCTCCTAGACAGCTCAGTTGAGATTTGAAATTCACTACATAGGGAAGCCTATACCAACATATATATTTACAATTATTTTAAATTTCACTAGTTGCTTGTATAGTGGAAGATAATATGGTTCACAACTCTAGCTACTATAATTATTTATTTTCATTAATCTTTTCCTCACCAACTATGAAAGTTGCCTGGCTTTTCTTATCCTTTTCAGAGATTCGGGTCAGCTGGCCTCTCCTTGATTTGAAAGGTGCAGACCAAAAAATACTCCCCGAAACCAGAGGCAAACAAAGTATACTGCAGTGGGTTTTGGTAAAATAACATTTTGTTCTTGTAAACAGTACTTAAATTAAAATGGAAAAGGTGAGAAGTTTAATCATAAAAGATTGGGGGGAGGGCAGGAAGGAGGAAGGGCAAAGGGGTATTTTAAAAGATCCAGTGGTAAAATAGATTAAGATAATCAACACAAGTTCTCCTAACTTTAGCAAAATTGCATATTAATTAAAATGTAATTAAACAAATTTAAAGAAAAAATACAAATATTGTTGGGCTTTTTGGCAAGGGACTATTACTAAACATGAAGCCAAATTGTCTAATTAAATTAATAGATTACAGTATTAGATGTGAATATTTGCATGAAATGAACAGTTGAGGAAACAAATGTAATAAAGAGCACCCCAAATCAGAATGGAGAAAAACTGAATCTAAATGGTGGCTGTACCAACCTAATATGCACGACACTACCGTAGCATAACATTTTTACAATCCAAGGACCTTTGCAGTAGCCACTGAAGTGTTAAATTTGAAGGATGTTTGAATTTTGTAGGTTCCTTTCATAAACCTGAAAATCATGGTGTGCGCCCCCAAATACAAGAGAAGTGGAACCAAGTGCTATACCTGCATTTTGGCCTGAAAGACACGAATAATGGAGGAAAATGCCCCAAATAATTATGAACCCTATCCACTTGCCTAGTCCAGCAGATATAAAAAAAAGTATTTTTAGCTGCTATTACTGTTCTGATCCTTCTATCTGTGCCATTGAGGTTATTGAAATTTTGCTAATTTGCACCCCATTCTACTTCTTCGGTCATATCTGGCATTAAAACTTGGTTTAATAGTCTTAGTCCGCCTTACATTTGTACATTTTAAAATTATGGAAATTGCATGATCACAAATATAGTTTTTTTTAGCTTGCTGTTCCACTAGTGATTCTTCCTCCTTCACTGCACATCTTTCAAACTGATCCTGAATGCTTTGGTGATTCATTTATCATTACCTTGGACACTCCAAAGCAGGCTCCTACAGCATTCATTTCTAAACCAGTTACCATAATATTGTCTTCATAGTTTGTTAGATTCCTCATCAGTAACTGCACTGAAGTTGACGGCTTTTTCTCCAAATCTTTCTCCATCAAGATATGGTTTCCTAAGGCTCTGTTCTGTCTCCCACTCTGCTTATTTCTATATAAATAACTTCCTTTACTCATAATTAAACCTTCTACACATTTGTACTGTTGGTTCTACTCTACATTCAACGCACCCAGTGCACACAGCCTTAATTCCTCTCAACATTATGGTTAATCACTGCATTTGGAGCTTCTTCAGGAACTTCAGTGAGACAGTGAGAATTTTGTTTCCTTCAATTCCTTCAACTGTCTCCTAAGTTTAATCAAGAGCTATCACCTCACACCTTTGATGCCTCAACACTAAAGCTGGAATTTTCCACAGGTAGGTGGGTTGGGCGGCGGGGGGAGGCTGGGTTTTCTGTAGGCCCTGCTGACATTAATGGCAGGGCCTGATTTGAATGTGAAGCCTCGGATTCTTATCCGCAACCAGCCAGCTTGAGAGGCGGGAGGAGGCCTGGGAAGGTGACTGGAGGCCGAGTAGGGGGTGGGTTTCCGATTGCGGGGATGGGTTAGGTAGGGTGCCTGGATCCAGGAGGTAGGTATAAAACCACTTACCTCCTGAATGCAGCAGTCCCCGCCTCTGTTTAATTGCCAGGTTTCATGAATTGTGTGAACCTGTTTAAACACAAAATAGAGGGGGAAAAAAAGAGGCTTCCAGCCTTATTTCAATATTTAAATTGAGGTAACAGCACCTGGGAGCATGTTGGACACCTGCTTCCCATCCTGCCTGTGAGCAGGGTGGTGGCGGTATTAAGGTTGGGAATCCCATTTTTAACACTTTAACTGCTCCCACGCTCCAAATCCACCCATTTTTTTTTTTAAAAAGGGGAAAATTACAGCCTTTTTTTTTTCTTCTCAACAATTTCCTAGTAAGCCTAATTTTATCCAAGACAGAACCAAATTCCCATATCTGAGGAGGCTCTTAAAATACCTCTCCTATATTCCTGGATAGGATACATGAAACAGCTCATCAGCTGTTAGGTGATCTTACTCTTAACACTTAGCCTGCAACCTCACTCACCTCTATCAACAATAGTCAATGCTTCTCTGAACTTTCTGCTATTGTACCTCCCAAGTCCCAAATACGCCATCTTGGTCCTAAATACGCCTAGAAATTGGGCAGCAAGGCACCCATTTTTCAGGTGCTACACGGCCTCCTAAGTCCCCAAAATGGCAGGCAGGATACAAATGCGCACTTCCGACTAGAAGATTGCCAACTGCCATTTTGGGTAAAAGCAACAAAAGGCATCCTTTACCCACGCCTGAAGCAAATGTTAGGCCCTTTGCATTTGCAAATAAGGGTCCCGAGATCACCGACTCCCGGGTCTCTACCCACCTCGGCCCGGTCTCCAGGCTCTCTGGTGCTAAGCCTGTCTCTCTATTACAGGAAATATGTGATTGCACTAGAGAGGGTACAGGGGAGATTTACGAGAATGTTGCCTGGGCAGAATTTTAACTATAAGGAAAGATTGGATAGGCTGGGGTTGTTAGCTGACATTGTTAACGGCTCTCTCTCCGCGGGTACTGTGTCACCTCTTCCTCAAATCTGCCGTCATCACCCCTCTCCTCAAAAAACCAACTCTCAACCCTTCCATCCTTGCAAACTACCGCCCCATCTCCAACCTCCCTTTCCTCTCCAAAGTACTTGAACTTGTTGTCGCCTCCTAAATCTGTGCCATCTTTCCCGCAATTCCATGTTTGAATCCCTCCAATCCGGTTTCCGCGCCTGCCACAGTACTGAAGCGGCTCTCATTAAAGTCACAAACGACATTCTTTGTGACTGTGACAAAAACAAACTATCCCTCCTCGTCCTTCTTGACTTGTCTGCAGCTTTTGACACGGTTGACCACTCTATCCTTCTCTAACGCCTCTCCACCGTTGTGCAGCTGGATGGGACTGCACTCGCCTAGTTCCATTCTCATCTAATCATAGCCAGAGAATCACCTGCAATAGCTTCTTTTCTCATTCCTGCATCGTTACTTCTGGTGTCCCCCAAGGATCTATCCTTGGCCCTCTCCTATTTCTCATCGACATGTTGCCCCTTGGCGACATCATCTGAAAACACAGCATCCATTTTCACTCAGCTCTACCTCACTACCACTTTTCTCGACCCCTCCATACTCTCTAAATTGTCAGACTGCTTGTCCGACATCAAGTTCTGGATGAGCAGAAATGTTCTCCAATTGAATGTTGGGAAGACCGAAGCCATTGTTTTCAGTCCCCACCACAAACTGTGAAGTGCCTTGGCACAGTTTACTATGTTAAAGTTGCTATATAAATACATGTTGTTATTGTTGTTTTCTTTGGAACAGAGGAGGGAAGACCTCATTGAGGTGTATAAAATTATGAGGGGCCTAGATAGAGTGGATAGGAAGAAACTACCCCAGCCCCAACCTCAGAGAAGAGGAATGGGGAGGTTAACCAACTTTTTTGGGGGGGGAGGGGGGGCGGGGGGAGAAGAGTGGGAAAGAAAGACCATTTCGCTCCTTCCAACTCATGCAAGAGGATAGACAAAACATTATAGTGCCAATTCCTTGGTCTCCAACACTGAAGGATGACAATGTCACTACAACTCTGGAGTCTCGCTGGTTTCTTTGTAATTTCATCATAACATAATATTTTCAGGAAAGAACAAAGACACTCATTAGGGAAAGGTTTCTTGAGGATAATTATAACTTTGAAACATGAAAATTATCCAACATTGAACTGCTGGGCAAAATTTGCAAGATACAATTCTGATGCAGATCATCATTCAAAAAGTAAATAAATTCATCGGAACAGGAGTAGGCCATTCAGCCCCTCTAACTTGTTCCTCCATTCAATTAGATCATGGCTGATCTGTACCTTAACTCCATCTACCCGTCTTGGTTCCACAACCGTTAATGCCCTTACCTAACAAAAATCTATCAATCTCAGTTTTGAAACTCTCAATTGACCTAGTCTCAACAGCTTTATGGGAAAAGAAAGTTCCAGATTTCCACCATCCTTTGTGTGAAGAAGTGCTTCCTGACATCACCCCTGAACGTTCTTGCTCTAATTTTAACGTTATGCACCCTTGTTTTGGACTCCCCCACCAGAGGAAATAGTTTCTCTGGGCCCAAGTTTCCCTAGGAGTTGCTCCTTTTTTTTGGAGCAACTTGATTTTTCTGGACTATCTTTTTAGTTGCAATTCTGGCCATTTAATTTGTGCCAGTGTAAGTGAGTTAGATAGGTTTTTTTTTTCAAAAGGGGGCGTTCCCAGCCACTCACCCCTGTTTTAGATGTTTGGCCAGCAAATAGTTGCTCCAAACTAACTTAGATCAGCATATGTTGCCACTTCTGTCCGCACAGAAAAACCTTACCTAGAGTTAAGGAATCGGCGCAAGTAACTACATTTAAAGCAACACCAAGCACCAAACAAAGCACAAAAAGTAATATGCAATTAACAAATAAAAAATAAAAAAATAGAAGGAACCCTGCACCTAAAGTACCAAGATCAAAGTAATAAGCAATCAATAAACAACAAATAAAAAAATAGAAGGAATCCTGCACCTAAAGCACCAAAATCAACCAGTAAATAATAAATAAAAAATAGAAGTCCTACCTTAGGGCCACCGATGAGGGAGCCCATTCGGCCAGGGCTAGACACGGCATGCTTTGGGTCCCTCCCACAAAGCCTGCAGAGCGTACTCACAGATTCAGCCTGCCAGGAGCTACTGCGCATGCGCGCAGACTCTAGCGCGCAGGTGCAGAGGTCCCAGCACTGTTTTCAACGGCGGGACCTGGCTCCGCCCCCAATCCATTGAGCCACGCTGTGCCACGACCGAAGAGAGGCTGGGGAGTGGCCAGAATACTGACGTCTTTTTTCGGCGTGCTTTGAGGCGGATAAAAACGGCGCACCTCAGAAGAGGGTGCCAGAAAAACAGGTTAGGGAAACTCTAGCCCTTTCTATCTACCCCATCCACTCCTTTAATCATTTTAAACATCTCAATTAGATCACCCTTTAATCTTCTATATACAAGGGAACACAAGCCTAGTCAATGCAAACTGTCCTCATAATTTAACCCTTTTAGCCTTGGTATAATTCTGGTGAATCTGTGCTGCACCCCCTTCAAAGCTAATATATCCATCCTGATATGCAGTGCCCAGAACTGAACAGGGTACTCTAAATGAGGTCGAACCAGAGTTCTATATAACGAACATAACTTCAACATCTTTGTATTCCAGCCCCCTTGAGATAAAGATCAACATTCCATTAGCTTTATAAATTATTTTTTGTACCTGCCCACTAGATTTTAGTGATTTCTGAACTTGGATCCCTAAATTTTTCTGCTCCTCCACTGTACCTAGCTTCTCGCCATTTAGAAAATACTCTTAGGTTCAAAGTGGATGATCTCACATTTCCCTACATTGAACTCCATCTACCACAGGTTTGCCCACTCACTTTTCTATCAACGTCCCTTTGCAATGTTCTGCTCCCATCTACACTACTTACTGTGCCACCTAACTTGATGACATCAGCAATTCCTAATTACTTGACATTAAAATGAATTAAAAAGAATTAAAAGGATATCCTTAATCCAAATATGCAACAGGAACATGTTTGTGCCAATGTTGTAATTTCCTATTACAGTTTTAGTTCTCATTAAATTTTAATCAAGTACTTAGAACTCTCTAATAAATAAAGTTGCAACATACAGCACCAGAACACAAGAATATACATCTGCTTGCCCAGTTTTACCATATGCTCGAAGCTGGTTTCGTCTAGCAGGAACTGGTGGTGACTCGGTCCCTGACTGTGGACGATCCTATTAAGCAAAACAATTTTTAAGACAATTCCAAAAGTACAAATCACTCAAAATCACAGTTTAGCATTTCAAACTTAGGTGAATGAAACGGTGATTGAAATTTCCAAATTAAATTTTGTGGTTTTTAGATTTTTGGGTTGTGGCTTTTGTAAATTTTGGATCTGCTGTTTGTTAGTCTCCAATGCCAGAGTGATATATTGCAGGCTTTTTGTTGAAATAATCTCAGTCCAAAGAACTCCAGCAGAAATTGCCCTCAGAGTTACAGTAGTCGCTCGCATTATGATAAATCTTACTTTTAGGGATACAAACGCAGGCTTTTTTTTTTCTTCCATGGACCATATCAAGCCAATTTTTAATTTTTGTAATTTATTTTTAAAGAGAGATAAATGGCCCACTCAATTTTGAATCTTAATCCTTAACAAATCTTTATAATAAAATTCCTTGCATCTGTCATTTACATCATGGCCATTGTCTGCATCCTCTGTCAATTTTCTTTTTCTTCAATCATTAAGTTTCTATATTTTTCTTCTGATCGATAAATGTCATAACTAGAACATAACCAATGATATTAGCAAAATCTTTCTTCCTATCAATTCACCATCACATTCTACCAAAAAAATCTATTATATAGAAAGTAAAATAATTTCCAGATATACAGTAGTCATCAATATGGTTCACCCAACCAATTTGTGATAAATCCTGTATAGAAAGAAAAAATCACAATCTTTTTTTAAAACTTACCCAGAAATAGTTCCATCGAAATTCCACATTCATAGAACTTTACATAATGAGGCCATTTGGCCTACTCTCTGTGCTAGCTCTCTGAAAGGCCTTCCCACTCAGTCCCAAATACTTACCCCCACCGCCCCCCCCCCCTTCCCACACCCATTAAATGTTTGGTTTTGCAAATATTTAGCTATTTCTCTTTCAAAAACTATTATGGATTCTGCATCCAGCACCTTTTCTGTATCCCAACAACCCTCTGGAAAAAGACATTTCTACTAATCCCTTTGTTCTTTTAATGATGATCTTAAATCTATGCCTTCTCGTTACTGATTCACTAACCAGGGTAAATAGTTTTTTCAAATTTAATTTATAAAAAAATATATATATTGAGCAACTCTATTAAATTTACTCTCAGTTTTCCCCATTCTAATAAAAAGAGGCCCAGTTTTTCCAAGTCTTTTCTCATAATTAAAGCCTCCTATCTGTGGTATGAATGTGAATCCCTTCTGCACCTTATGTATCCTTCCTAAAGTAGGGTGCCCATTTATAAAACCCAGTATTGTACATGCTTTCTTTACAGCCTCATCAACTTTTCATCCCATTTTAAAAGGTTAGTGTATTTGAATTGGCCAATCTCTCTGTACCTCTTAAGGTTTTACCATAGCATACATTTTGCTCCTTATTCTTCCTCTCAAAATGCATCTCCTCACATTTCTCTGCATTCAATTTTATCTGACATCTATCTGCCTAATCTAAACTACTGTGTCCTTCTGAAGTTGCTTATAGTTCTCTTTACAGTTAACCACATTCAATGGGCTAGTCATTCCACTCTGTGGCTAAGGCCGTAAAAAAAATGGGCCTTGTTCCAGCGATGCGGGACCTATCGCCCATGCTGATCGCCGGCTCAAGGCCCATTTTTTTTTTGCGATTTTCCACTCGGCCTTAGCCCAGCGATGTCAAATGGGCGATATGATTTCTCGGCGATCTCACGATCGCCCAAAGAAAACAGAAGTGAATGAAAAAAAAAAAAGCTTCCCTAGCAACGCATTACTGTGCATGTGCTGGTTGATTTTTTTTTCAGGTTGATGCTCCTTCCCGCGTTTTGAGAGGTCAAGGATCTTCACACATGCTCAGAAGCTCTGTGTGGATCTGGGAGAGTGGGAGAGTGGGAGAGAGAGAGAGAGAGAGAGAGAGAGAGAGAGAGAGGAGAAAGGAAGCAGGTTATCTAGTGCTATTGAAAATACAGATAAATTTAAAGAATGGAGGGAGGTGCAGTAAAGAGAAGGGCCAAACCCTTCAGCGAAGAGGCAAATGAGGCCCTGGTGGATTGTGTAAGCGCAAGGTGGGAGGATCTGACACGGGGTGGGCATGGGAAACCTCCACCCCATGCATATCGGAGGATTTGGGCAGAGATTGCCGATGTGGTCACGTCGGCATCAAATGAAGCCCAGACACCGGACCAGTGCCGGAAAAGATGGAACAGTCTACTGGCGGCTGCAAGAGTAAGTTAAAATTTAAATTAGAAATCATCCATATTTCTGATTTAATGTTGTATGGAAAATCTAATTAGAATCTGCAATATCTGTTGTATCGTAATCTTTAAGCATGACTAAGTAACTAAATTAGGATTAAATTATTACATTTATGCACCACAACATAAATTTTAATGTTACAGTATGAAATATCTTCCTATGCAATGTATTGCAAACTTGAAATTGGACTTATAAATCTGTCAGTCCTAAATGTTTATTGCCAAATCCATCTGCTTATACCGTGCAATATTACCTTATCTATTACAGAACAAGATTTCCATCAACCAGCAGGAGCAACGCAGGACGGGCGGGGGCTGTGCCATGCTGCAGTCTCTCAATGCGTACGAGGAGCTTGCAGTGGCCTTAGTGGGGTCAGAAAGCTGTTCGGTCACAACCGTGGTGTGGCCGAACCCACCCTAGAGTCACGTGAGTAATGAGAACTGTGCTTTGTGCAATGTGTGAATCAATAGTAAATATTTGTACGCGGCTAATCCTATGCAATGATACTTTGATTTGATATATAATTGAGTTATACTACTGAGATGTACTATTGATGTTCAAATGAGGTCATGTTAGGCCTGGCGATCGCTTGTGCACATGGGCTAATGGTAATGTTTTGAGTTCTTAATTGAGATGAATTGATTTGCATTGTTAAACGTTGTTTATAACTTCCATTTGTTTTTCAAAGGTCAACAAGTACTGATGGAGTCAACGGACACGTCCACTGACCAGTCGGGACACTCCCAGGAGGACGAGCCAGAGGAGGAGCCAGTGCAGACTCCAGCTGCGGCTGTGCGAGAGCAGGAGGAGGAGGAGGAGGAGGAGGAAGAAGAAGAACAGGAGATTTTTTTTTGGGGGGGGTGGGGGAACAACCTGCGGCCATCTCTTTTGAGACAGATGAGGCACCGGGACCAAGTGGTGTGCAGGTGGTGACGCCAAGGCGCGTGACATTGCACACGCCGACCCCACGGTCAGCGTGATATGCACTCGCCTGCTACGGAGGACCAGACGGAGAGCTTACTTTCCCTGTGCAAGGGAGACGGTCGCGATCTTATCCAGGGGTTCGCGGGTTTCTCAAACAATTGGAGCCAGTTCTCCACATCCTGGAGCGAGTTCTGCTCGTGCTTCTCCAGCTGGTCTTCTGAGCAGTCATAGGGCAACAAATGCCCTATGGCACCCCAAGGTGTCGTGTCCGCTCGCAGCGAGACCCCAAGCACACAAGCGAGTACGGAGGACACAGTTCCTCTTGACTTGGAAGTAGAGCCTGAGGCTTCTGCTTCCGCTCCGTCACCTCCACCACGGCAGGAAGTCTTGCCGTCCCACTCTGCACGACGTCTTGGTGTCGGTCTGCGGAGACCAAAACAGGCGGGTGGGGTGCAAACAAGGGGTGGGACAGGATCTGGAGAGAAACGTGGCCGCAGGTAGGAAGGGGGGAGTGCTTCTCAATAGTTCACTTGTTTTAAAATATTCACTTGTTATTATCACTCTCTTGTTATTGTTATTGTTACTAAATTGGCCACTTGTATTCAATAGTTAAATGTTCACTTGTTATCATTACTTAACTATTCACTTTCCATTCTTTCTGAAATGGTCACGTTATCATTACTGAAATGGTCACTTGTTATCCTGACTAAAATGGTCACTTGTTATCCTGACTAAAATGGTCACTTGTTATTATTACTTAAATGGCCACTTGTTCTTTAAAATGTTCAATTTCTTCTTCTTCTAACGTTTTGGGGATTTTGAGGGAAGGGTGGGTTGGTGCGGGGGGTGGGGGGTTGGAGGGAGGGTGTTGTTCTTTAGTTCTTTAAAAAAAATTCATGTTTCTTAATTTAAAAAAAATGTTTTTCTACAACTTTTGTACCTTCTCTCTTACTTACATAAGTTTTACAACGTACAGTTTTTCATGCATACTTATTTGTTTATTCTGTTTCCCCACGGAAATGAAACTTTTGTTTAAACGTAACTGTAATTGAACGTTTGAATATCAACAATAATAGTTCATGCGAAGCTAACATTAATGAGCTGCTGACGCAAAAGCTTAACGGCCGTGTAACTGCCACTGGCTACTGGTCTTCGGGAAGGCTGTAGTGGTACCGGTGCTAGATCACCATGCTGATTAAGCTCCCCTATGTCCTCAATAAACTCTCGGTCTGTGCCTCCCTGGGAAGCTTTTCATCCTGCGAGCGTAAAGGGCTTCAATCACCTGTTGAATACAGCAGTGTGTAGCATGCTGAGAGTTATGGCAGATGTTGCCAGCTGAAGCCTGAAAAGATCCCGATGCGTAAAAGGCTAGGGCAGCAGTAACCTTCACCTCAACGGACAGTGCGGTTCTGATGGTGCTGGAAGGCTGCAGATCACCCTTGACGAGTTGACATATCTCATCCATGACCTTCTTCCGGAATCGCAGCCTCCTAAGACAAGCATTTTCAGACAAGTTCAGGTAGGATTGCTTCGCCAAGTACCTTCGTTGGCTGTACGGTCTCTCCTCTGTCTTCGTCTCCGTCTATGCATTACTGTGCCACCTCTTCGATTGATCCTTTCAGTAACCAGTGTGTGAGCAGTTGCAATTAAAGGCAGGGAAAGCATAGGCACCATAATCACTATCAATATCAATAATTACTTTCACTGATTTTAATAATCTCTGCACTCTATACTCTCTAATCATTGTAAAAGTGCCCTTTCTGTAGTCTCTAAGCTGTACACCAGTCAGTTTGATAGGCTTAGACAATATCATTAAATAACTTCACTACGTAAAAGCTATTTACTAAATAATTCCAATATATGAGATCTATTTAGCATAAATAAGTTGATAATACCTATTTATATTCCCTGTCCCAAATTTCTGAGTACAATTTGCTTCAATTTTACTCTCTAAATAACTCAGAATTAATTCTCCACCCTTCCTCAGAAGCCAAAAATGGCGTCCGTAGTGCCCATTTCCCTCTCTAAGACCCTGAAAAAGCAACTATTTTTGAGCACTCTTTTGGGCCTTGCATCGGCCCAGCGAAGTGCATGCTAGGTGCAGAAACTTGGGATCGGCCTTCTGTGGGCGATCATTTGGGCGATCATCTCGACGATCAAAGTGGAAACTTGGGGGCCTATTTTTCCGGCGATGTCTTGTGCCTAGTTTCGACTTTTTGCTCAAAATGGGCAATAGAGGTTCATTTTGGGCGACAGATGGGCCTTAGATGGGCGATGTGAAGTGGAAAGTCGAGCTTATTTTTGTGTTGTCTGTAACTGTTCCTATTATGTCCCATGCTCAAGTCTCGATTATTTATATATATATTGAGAAGCGCAATAGTCCCAACACTGACCCCTGGGGAACAGCACTATTTATAGTCCTCCAGTTGATGTACATTCCAGTCTATGTACATGGACACCTAAATTCCATTGCTCCACAACTCCAAGGGCTGGATTTTCAGGTGCTTTGCATCCGGGTTCGTCCCGGAGTGGCGTGAAAGGCGACGGTGAGGTCTCAAGTGCCCCGCCGCAATCCTCCAGTCGGGTTTTCCAGCGGCGCTTAGCAGAACCGCCCGGAAGAGCTGCACCGGGTGTGCAACGTCTGTTTGCGACACTGGCGCGAATTTTGAATCTTGGCCGACCAATTCGCCCAGAAGTTTGTCCACAATGACCACCTTGGAAATCAGAGCAGTCCAGCGATCCTGTCGGCGGAGAGGAAGGTAATGGACTCCAAAAGTAAGTGCGAGTGTTTTTTGTTTTAATTTTTTGTGCAATGTGTGTTGCGGTGGCTTGGACAATGTTTTTGCGGGGTTTTTTTTTTAGGTTCCCCTGCACACCACCCCACTCCCCCCGCCCCTTTTGGAGCACTCCCTGGCTGGCTGTGTAGCTTGGGAGTTTCCCTTCCTTGTGCCCAGAGAGGTGTACAACGCCTCCCTTAGCGCTGCATCCCCTAATGAAGGCCCAGATGCCCAAACTTAAATACTAATGCAGAAACTATTCCCGGCCGCTAACTTTCCCGCCGCCATTATCGCCCCGAAAACAGAAAAGTCTAAAATCCAGCCCCAAGTCTCTTTCCATTAAGAAAAAATGATGATTTGTCTTTGTCAGATCCAAAGTAGATGAACTTCATCTGCTACAGTGTTTCCCACTCATTTAATATGTCTTTGTTCCTTTGTATCTGGCTGCTCCCATCCACACAACTTATTGTGCCTCCTAACTCAGTGTAATCTCCAAACCTGGATACACAACTCTCTACATCTTTATCCAAGTCATTAATATATATTAATGAAAAGCCGATGCCCCAGTAGATTCCTGGGATACGGCACTTGTTGCATACTATGAACTGGAGTAAATTCCCTCGATGCCTACTGTCTCCTACCTCCCAATCAATTACTGACCCACGTCACAAGGTTGTCTCCAATTCTGCGTGCTTATATTTTTGTTAATAATCTCTTGGGAGGGACCTCATCAAATGCCTTCTGGAAGTATATATAGACATCCATAGGCATTCCCCTATCCACCATGCTAGTGACCTCATCAAAAATTCAGCTAGATTAAGTTAGACAGGACCTACCTATCACAAATCCCTGCTGACTCTCTGATCAGCTGATGCTTGTGTAAGTATTCAGTAACTCTGTCACTGATAATAAATTCCAGTCCCTTCACCATAATTGATGTTAAATTGACAGGTCTATAGTTACCTGGTTTGTTCCTCCCTCCCTTTTTAATTAATTGAGCGACATTTGTAATTTTCCAATCCAAAGGCACAATTCCTGAATCTAATGAACTTTGCAAAATTATGACTTAATGCATCTACAATTTCCGCACCTATTTCTTTTAATACCCTGAGATGGAAGCCATCAGGTCCTAGAAATTTGTATATCTTCAGTTCCATTATTATCTCCATTACACTTAATCTTAAATCTTAAATCCACTAACTTCCTTACGTTGAATCATTTTTCAGTTCCCTTTGGATACAGACTGGGTATTCAGACTGATGGGTCAGAGAAAGAGAGATATACGGGGGAGATCCCCGGGTTGGGGGAAATGTTCTCTATTTTTTTTCTGGGTACGTGGCTCATTCAAAATTCCTATTTAAAAGCTGGCGAGCCAGCTGCGCAGGAGCTGCAGGGCACTGCACAGCCATGTATGTTAAAGGGATCATTGGTTGGGGGATGCAGGAAGTGTTTTGAAATTTTCAATTGACCTAGCCTCAACAGCTTTTTTGGGGAGAGAGTTCCATATTTCCACTACCCTGCGTGTAAAAAAAGTTTTTTCTGCTATCACCCCTGCCCTGAATGGCCTACCTCTAATTTTAAGGTTATGCCTCCTTGTTCTGAACTCCCCCACCAGAGAAAATAGATACCCTCCGCAGAAATCAATACCCTGAAGATTATGCTCCTTAATCTAGAATTTAGCTCCTTCAATAACCTTTTCAGAACCTCAGTCCTATTCCTATCTATGTGATTGGTTCCCACATGAATTCATGACCTCTGGCTACTTGCCTTCCCATTCCAGAACCTTTAGCATTTGCTCCATGATGGCCCCAAACCTGACACCTGGGAAACAAAATACCATTCGAGACTGTGGATTACATCTACAAAATAAATCATCCACCCCCACCTCCCTGACCACATACCACATTCTTCTGTGAAAATTAAGACAAACCACTCATTTGGTACCTTCGTCATTCCTTCAACCTCCATAAGATTTATTTTTTCAGACCTAATCAGATCTTTCTTTTTTTTTAAGAACAACTGTTTTGTGTTTATAAAATCTTTTATAATTTCCCTTTGTTAGTAGCCAATCTTTTGTCAAACATCCTCTTAGCCATTCTGATCATTTCTGATTCCCTTCAATATTTACAGCTTGATATTCTGTTGCATTATTAGCCATTTTGAATGATTAGCTCCTCATCTTGCCCTTTCTCCTTTGAATCCACTGCTCTTCTGTCCTCCTCCATATAAACACTCCTATCCATATTCACAACCACCCAATTTACTTTTTCATCTCTCATTTTCCATCCAGAACCAAGGGATCTTTACACCCATGGTCTCAATCACAGACATATCCATCTCCAACCATTTCCTTGTATCCCTCGCCACTCACACACCCGCTATCTCCTTCCAACCTCATTTGCTTCCATCTACCCCTGGAATAAACTCTCCCCAAGTCACTTATGACTGCACTTCCAAACTTCTAGCTTCTAGTCTTGTCCCGAGTAAAACCCTTACGCTGCCTCCCCATTCATACTCATTGTTAATGTCTCTATCTTCACTCAAGTCTAAGAAGGGCAGACTTGAGTGTATTCAGCAGATCTGGCTGGGCTGTTCCCTACTCCAAGATCATTCCAAAGAGAACTTTCTTTCTTCTCCTCCTCAGGTACTGCCCCTCCCTTTCAAAACTTCCATTATCGCCCTCATCAAAAAAAACAACTTGTGTCCTTGTAAACTACTAACCCAATTCCAAACTCTCTTTCCTTTCCTAACTCCTCAAATGTGTTGTTACATCTGTGCTTATTAATCCTGCATCTTATATTTGAAGCTCTCCAAATCAGGTTTCCACCCCTGCCACAGCTCTGAAATCAGTCACAAATGACATCTTCTGCAACTGTGACTGACACACTGTGCCTCCTCATCTTAATCTACCTCTGACGCCTTTGACATGGTTGATCACAACATCCTCCTCCAATGAATCTGCTGCATTGTCCAGCTCAGTGGGATTGTCTTTGCTTGGTTAAACTCATCTAACCAATCATAGGCAGATCATCCCCAGCACTGGTTGCTCTTCCCCACCTCCTCCTCTTATACATGCTTCCCATGTAAGAATACCAATATGTTTTTACATTCATTGTTAAAAATAAAAGTAGAGAACAGTATTGTAGCTAGAATTGGCTTAAATCTTGTTCTCAAAAAGCCTCACTTTTCCCTTCAATGATGCCGATAACATTAGAGAAGGATCAATTCCAGGACCTAAGGCATTGTACTGTAAAGATAGGCACATATAAATAAATAAGTTTAGTGAAGAAATATTGAGCTTATTTAATTATTAAGATTGAAACGCAAGTTTTTAAAACAAGCTTTTTAATCACAGGAGGGATAGTGTGAGAGCAGTAGATTGCTGTAATGTAAAAGGCAATATTTTGCTATAAGAGCATGCATCAAAGGTTGTTTACAACAAAGATTTGGTTTGGGAAAGTATTGATAGGAAGTAATGGTATAGTGTGAAAAGAAATGGGGTCTTTCATCTCTGTTTGGCAATCGGTACAAAGAACTGGGTGGTCATAAAGCATCAGATGGTGGTGCATCCAGCAGGAAACAGAACATAAAGAAAATGGTATAAAGAAGCGGCACAGCATTCTTACTTAGAAAGCTAGAGACTGCTTGTTACCTTCGAGACCTGGTGGCGTGAACAGGCTTGGAGAAGCCATCATTAATATCCATGCTCTTAAGTTTTTGCCATGAGGGAAATGTGCGTTACTCTGTATGGGTGTTTAAGATTAATGTTTTGTCAAATAATAAATAAAGTGAATAACACTGTTTCTAGCTTTATGAACCTGTTTAAAGGGTAAAGGATTGATCCAACACCCCATCACATCATCCAAAGATATGAAGTTAGCTTCCACATCGATGCTGATGGAACCCAGCTCCACCTCTCCCACCACCTCTTTCAACTCTTCCACTGCCTGTGTTGTCTGACTGCTTGTTCAACATTCTGTCCTGGATGAGCTGCAATTTGCTTCGGTTAAACATTGGAAAGAAAGAAGACATTGACTTCGACCCCCGCCACAAACTCTATACTCTTGTCATTGATTTCATCCCCCCCGTCCCCCGCCCCAAGACACTATAACACTGTTTACAACTTCAGGGTCCGATTTGAGATGGAGGTGAGCTTCCAATCACATTTCCACTCCATAACATTGCCCATTTCAGCCCGTCTACTACTGAAACTTTCATCCATTCCTTTGTCACCTCCAGACTCCACTATTCCAATGCTTTCCTGGCTTGCCTACCATCCTCTAGCCACCATAAACCAAATCTTTGCTGCCTGAATCCTATTCTGCACCAATTCCCGCTCACCCATTGTTCCTGTACTTGCTGACCTAAATCGGCTCACGATTCCCCCAAAGCCTCAAATTTAAAATTTTCATCTTGTTTAAATCCTTTCATGAGCTCCCCCTCCCTATCTTTGTCATCATCATAGGCAGTCCCTCGAAACGAGGATGACTTGCTTCCACGCCAAAAAGGGATGATTTCACAGGTGTTTCAATGAAGGGCCTAATATTCCAGGTCCCAAACTACATCTTGAAGGGTGGAAGATGCCTGTGCGTGGATTTAAAAAAAATGTGTGGTGGCCGTTGCACACCAGCCACCACACGGGCTTGACAGAGCTAGGTCTTAGTCTAGTGGCAAGGATTACCCAAGACGACTGGAGACCAGCTCTGCTGCACGGGCCTAGTGCGCACACATATCGCAATGTGGGCTGGTCCATGCTGCCCCTGGGCCTTTGCCTCTTCTGGCCCCCGATCACATCCCTCTACATTCTCTCGCCGCTCCTTTGCCCCGACCTCGCCGCTCCTGCTGTATCTGCTCACGCTCCTATCAGTAATCTGGTCCTTGATGATGTCCCTTTTCGCTGCCGTCGCTCTCCTGCACCAGCTTGCGCTGTACCTTGCAGTGGCATGGCCGCCGCTCGCCGATCCTTTTATGGCCTGACCTGCCGCTGATAGTCTCTCGCAGGTCGGGGCGCCACGCTGCCTTTGTAACCAGCTACCATAAGAACATAAGAAATAGGAGCAGGAGTAGGCCACTTAACCCCTCCTGCTCCGCCATTTAATAAGATCATGGCTGATCTGACCATGGACCCAGTTCCACTTCCCTGCCCGCTCCCCATAACCTTTTATTCCCTTATCACTCAAAAATCTGTCTATCTCCGCCTTAAATATATTCAATAACCCAGTTCTCTAGGGCAGAGAATTCCACAGATTTACAACCCTCTGGAGAGAAGAAATTCCTCCTCATCTCAGTTTTACATGGGCAGCCCCTTATGCTGAGACTATGCCCCCTAGTTTTAGTTTCCCCTATGAGTGGAAATATCCTCCCTACATCCAACTTGTTGAGCCCCCTCATTATCTTATATGTTTCAATAAGATCACCTCTCACTCTTCGGAACTCCAATGAGTAAAGTCCCAACCTACTTAACCTATCTTCATAAGTCAACCCCCTCATCTCCAGAGTCAACCTAGTGAACATTCTCTGTACAGCCTCCAATGGAAGTATATCCCTCCTTAAATACGGAGACCAAAACTGCACGGAGTACTCCAGGTGTGGCCTCACCAATAACCCTGTACTGTTGCAAGATTTCTTTGCTTTTATACTCTATCCCCCTTGCAATAAAGGCCAACATTCCATTTGCCTTCCTGATTACTTGCTGTACCTGTAAACTAACTTTTTGTGTTTCACGCACAAGGGCCCCCTGGCCCCTCTGTACTGAAGCACTTTGCAATTTTTCTCCATTTAAATAATAATTTGCTTTTCTATTTTTTTTGCCAAAGTGGATAACCTCACATTATCCTACATTATACTCCATCTGCCAAATTTTTGCCTACTCACTTAGCCTGTCTATATCCCTTTGCAGGTTTTTTCTGTCCTCACAATTTGCTTTCCCACCCATCTTTGTATCAGCAAACTTGGCTACATTACACTTGGTCCCTTCATCCAAGTCAAAGATTAGATATTTCAATTTTGTTCCATCACCCGAGCAATTCTTGTCAAAGTAAAATTTAGTGCCAGTTGGTGATAATTTTAACTAACTTTATGCTAATGATTCCCACTTACAAGGTTAGATTGAGACCATCACTGAGGGAAGACTTTCATTCCAACACCATGAGCTGGATACCAAACTGAAGTTCAGAGCTGAAAGAATTTCAATCTAATCTTTTTCCTCTCTGCTCTACAAGTTGAAGTTTCCAACAGTTCTTCCAAAATTCTTGAACCCTATCTGAGGAGGCCAAAGTGCACTTGACTACCATTAAAGTTATACAAGAAAATGTCATATTTGACTTAGGTCAATATGCAAAGCACAATATTAACTATTATTGAATTGTTCACTTTATAGAGTCAGAGAAACTGAAAGAACTCACCAATTCATGTATAGAGCCATCTACAGGAGACAAATCAGCTCTCTGAATAGCGACCTGTTTCCTCTTCACAGTTGGAATAGGTGGAGAAGGCGGTCTCTGAAATATACAAATTTATTTTCAACTTTTCATTTGAATCTATTAATACTTTTTGTGAACTTTATGTTCATCATGCTGAATGATGTGACTGCTGGAAAACAGAACTCTTACATAGGAACAGGAGTAGGCCATTCAGCCTCACAAGCATGTTCCGCCATTCAAATAATCAAATCATAAGAAGTGGTGGGAAGAGGGAACAGAAAGCAAAAGCTTAGCCACATACGTTTATCAATCAGGAAACAGCATTGAACATCCCACTCTGCAACCCTAGGGCCCGAATTTGGTCAAAGCCAAGCTCCGCCCGTTTTTCCGCGGTCCCCAGGCGTTGTATGATTTTGTTTTTTACCGCCCGGTACCGCTGGGGCCGAGAGAATCATCCCGCTTTTCTCGGCCGTAACAGTAGCTGAGTACAGCGGCAGGTGGAGGAGGCCTTCCGACTCGGGAATCATCGGCTCTCGATTTATGCATGTGCGCGCGTGGCTATCAAGCTTTGCCCCCCGAGAAGCACTGACAAGAGGCCAGAGACTGCCGACCTGAGATCGTTGTTAGGGGGGGGGGGGGGGGGGGGGGGGGGGGAGGGGGAGAAAGATCGACCGGCAGGGGGGGTTCGGCACGAGACTCTGAGGGGTGGAAAGGACTGGACGGGGGGGAGGGGAAATAGAGACTGGGCGGGGGGTGAAGGAAAGAGAGACTGGGAGAGGTGGAAAGAGAGACTGGGAGGGGTGGAAAGAGAGAGAGGGACTGGGGAAGAGAGAGACAGTGGGGGACACTGGGAGGGGGGGGATGGAAAGAGAAGACTGGGCGGGGGAAGAGCGACTGACTGGGGGGGGGCGGGGAAGAGCGACTGACTGGGGGGGGGGGGGCAGGGAAGAGCGACTGACTGGGGGGGGGGGCGGGGAAGAGCGACTGACTGGGGGGGGGCGGGGAAGAGCGACTGACTGGGGGGGGCGGGGAAGAGCGACTGACTTGGGGAGGGGGCGGGGAAGAGCGACTGACTTGGGGGGGGGCGGGGAAGAGCGACTGACTGGGGGGGGGGCGGGGAAGAGCGACTGACGGGGGGGGGGCGCGGGGAAGAGTGACTGACTGGGGGGGGGCGGGGGGGAAGCGACTGACTGGGGGGGGGCGGGGGGGAAGCGAGACGGGGCGGGGGGGGAAGCGAGACGGGGCGGGGGGGAAGCGAGACGGGGCGGAGGGGAAGCGAGACGGGGCGCGGGGGAAGTGAGACGGGGTGCGGGGGAAGCGAGACGGGCCGGTGGGGAAGCGACTGGGGCGGGGTGAAAGAGAGAAGGTGGGAAGAGAGAGACTGGGGGGTGAGCGAGACTAATCCATTTTTATTATGGGTGGACGATGTGCATACCGCTTGGCGTTATGTCACTCACGAATCTTTCGCCAAGCAGTACGTACCTGTTTTTTTACGAAACTTGTATTTTTCGGCGGTAAGTGGACGGTAGTGTTAATGAATTTTGGGCCCCGACTGTTTTGCCACGGTGGTGGACATCAGGGGTGAATTTCCCCAGATACTTTAGGCGCTAAAGAATCTCCGATATAGCCAAGATGGTGTCTGAAGCTGAACCGCTGGTTTAACCCACATTTAGCGCAAGATGTCATCTTGGTAAAGGAGTTGAAGCGCCTGCTAGGAACAGTCGCCCGGAAGCTCGTTGAGGGGCTGATTGCCACTTAAAATGACTACTCGCGCTCATTAAAGAGGCTTCATGGCATTTAACGTCTTTCCTAAAAGCGACCAGCATTTTGGGAGTAAACAGGTTGTTGGTGTGTATTTAAAGTGCTACTTAAAGGGATACTCACCATTGCATGTTCACTTGTTGCAGGAGCTTTGACGAGGATCCTAAACATATCGGAGTACTTTCTGGGACACTTTCTCAAGACTTCACCAACACTCTCGCAACATTTATTCTGCAAATTCTCTCAGGACTTCACCTAAAAAGAGTAAGTGCTTTGCTTCTCTACCTTATACGAGTCACCATGAGAAAGGGAATGCTTGGACATGGGCATCTTGCTAAGGATCTCCCTTGGTCTGGATGAGGAATGGGACGATGACTTGAGGCCAGGCAGAGGGGCACCAGCTGCTGCAGGAGAGAGGGGCAGGAGGGCGAGGTGGCGTCCTACCCCCCCCTGCAGGTAATGGGACATCCCTGCTCTCTGGACCTCCTCCACCAGGACCTCCAGTGCTACGTCGGAAAACCTGAGCGCCCCGTCTTAAGGTCCTTGAGTCATCCTTCCACATTGGCTTCTCTCCCAGCCACCTCTCTCCACATCTTTGATGGAAGTGGCTGACAGCAGGCTACAGATACAACTCCAGGAAAATTGCGCCTAAACAATGCTTGTGTGCTAAATCTGTAGTTGTCGGTTTCAACGCCTGCAGCAATGTTTAAATCATGATATTCATCAATTAGTCTGAAAATTGCATGCTAAATCCAGACTTTCAAACAGGAGTTTCTTATAAGCACAGCACACATTTTCACCCTTTAGCCAAAATAATCCCCTTAATCTCCACATCAAAATAATAAATTGCCAGAAGAGGATTGGAGTGGGAAATCATCACTTTGTAAAATGTGGTCGAAATTCGGGAGCGCCCATTTTTGGAGCCTCGAGGAGGGAAGACATCAGAGTCTCAGGGAGGGGAGACCTCAAAACGAGAGTGGCCAAGGGAGGCGGAGATTGGGGGTCTGGCGGAGATCGCGGGTCTGGCAGAGATCGCGATCGGTGGTCAAAGGGAGGGAGATTGGGGAGAGAGGGGTGGGAAAGCGCAATCGTTAGCGAGGTAGATCGGGGATCAAGGAACCAGACAGCAGCAGCATTCGGGATGGTGATTGGGATAAGTTACACTTTAAAAAAAAAATGTAGATGATCTTTAGGGTTGGTTTCCCCGTGTGCAGCCAGCGCCAGCGGGAGGACCTGAAGCATATGCAAACAGCCTAACATTTGCTTCAGACATGGGTAAAGAACAGCTCTGTTTTGTCCTTACCCAACATGGTGGACGGTGTATTTCTTGCCTGCCATTTTTCAGCCTCAGGAGTCCACATAGCGCCTGACATACAGGTTCTACATGGCCCAATTTAACCAAGAATATCATACTGGGCAGTAAGATGATCTTCTTACTCTGTTATATAAAAGTGCTCATGCTGGGCCTCATCCTTAATTGTTTGCCAGGAGGAAGCAGCACTAACACTCGGGGAACATAAATGGCAGTGAAACCAGATGGTTAGAATTTAGAAATAGGAGGGGAAATGGTACAATGCTTGGTGTCTATTACAAACCACCACAGTGGAGATGAAACAGTGGTGGAGATTAGTCCGTTGGATAATGTGCTCACCTATGCTCTTGACAGCTAGCTATGGCAGGAATTTGAGTGCTAACCAACCCAATCATAATCATCATCATAGGCAGTCCCTCGGAATCAAGGAAGACTTGCTTCCACTCCTGAAGTGAGTTCTTTGGTGGCTGAACAGTCTCATATGAGAGCACAGACTCTGTCACAGGTGGGACAGATAGTTGTTGAGGGAAGGGATGTTTGGAACTGGTTTGCTGCACGCTCCTTCCACTGCCTGCGCTTGATTTCTGCCCGCTCTCGGCGATGAGACTCGAGGTGCTCAGCGCCCTCTCGGATGCACTTCCTCCACTTAGGGCGGTCTTGGGCCAGGGTCTCCCAGGTGTCAGCGGGGATGTCGCACTTTATCAGGGAGGCTTTGAGGGTGTCCTTGTAACGTTTCCACTGCCCACCTTTGGCTCGTTTGCCATGAAGGAGCTCGAGTAGAGCACTTGCTTTGGGAATCTCGTGTCTGGCATCCGGACAATGTGCATAATAGACTAGGTACAAACTCCAGTGTGCATTGGTAAGAGGACATAAACACTAGGAACATCACCATCCCAGGGTATGTTCTATTCAGGACAGACCCACCAGAGGTGGCGGTACAGTGCTATACAGTCGAGAGGGGGTGGTGCTGGGAGTCCTCAATGTTGACTCCAGAACCCCATGAAATCTCATGGCATCAAGTCAAACGTGGGCAAGGAAACCTCCTGCTGATTACCACCTACCACCCTCCCTCAGCTGGTGAATCAGTGCTCCTCCATGTTGAACAGAATGTACTCTGGGTGGGGAACTTCAATGTCCATCATCAAGAGTGGCTCGGTAGCATCACTACTGACTGAGTCCTTAAGGACATAGCTGTCAGACTGGACCTGCAGCAGGTATTGAGAGAACCAACACGAGGTAAAAACATACTTGACCTCGTCCTCACCAATCTACTTGTCGCTGATGCATCTGTCCATCACAGTACAGGTAGAGCGTCCGAAATCCGGAAATCTCGGGACCGATTCCGTTCCGCATTACAGATATTTCCGTATTTCTGAACGTCTATCCGACATCCCGAATCCGGAAAATTCCGGGCTGAGGTTCAGGTATTTTTGGATTTCGCAATATCTTTCCGACATCCCGAATCCGGAAACGCCTGGGCCAAGGTAAGGGGGGGGCGGCGACGGAGGGGTCCGCCGGCCAAGCGGGAGGGCGAGACCAGCGGCCAAGCAGGGGGGGGGGGGGGAGGTGCGAGTCCGGCGGCCCAGCGCGGGGGGGGGGGGGGGGGGAAGGGAGGGTGAATCCGGACTTCGGAACATTTTCCAGATTCCAGACGATCCCACCACTGATCGGCCCACTGTCCGGAAATCCGGAACATTCATAATTTTGGAACTCCGGATTTCGGACGCTCAACCTGTATTGGTTGGAGTGACCACCCCACAGTCCTTGTGGAGACGAAGTCCTGCCTTCACACTGAAGGCACCCTCCATTGTGCTGTGTGGCACTACCACCGTGCTAAATAGGATAGATACAAAACAGATCTAGCAGCTCAAAACTGGGCATCCATGAGGGGCTGTGAGCAATCAGCAGCAGCAGAATTGGATACCACCACAATCTGTAACCTCATGGCCCGGCACATCCCTCACTCTACCATTACCATCAAGCCAGGTTCAATGAAGTGTGCAGAAGAGAATGCCAGGAGCAACACCAGGAGTACCTAAAAATGAGGTGCCAACCTGGTAAAGCTACAACCTGGTAAAGCTACAACCCAGGACTACATGCATGCTAAACATCGGAGGCAGTATGCTATAGACAGAGCTACGCAATCTCACAACCAATGGATCAGATCAAAGCTCTGCAGTCCTGTCATATCCAGTCATGAATGGTGGTGGACAATTAAACAACCAACCGGAGAAGGAGGCTCCATGAACATTCTCATCCTCAATGATGGCAGAAGCCCAGCACGTGAGTGCAAAAGACAAGGCTGAAGCATTTGCAACCATTTCCAGCCAGAATTGCTGAGTGGATGATCCATCTCGGCCTTCTCCTGAGGTCCCCATCATCTCGGAAGCCAAGCTTCAGTTAATTCGAATCACTCCACCTGATATCAACAGCTGAGCACACTGGATACAGTAAAGGCTATGGGCCCTGACAATATCCTGGCTCCAGAATTAGCTGTGCCTCTAGTGGAGCTGTTCGTACAGCTGCAACACTGGCATCTACCCAGTAAAGTGGAAAAAAGCCAGGTTTGTCCTGTCTACAAAAAGCAAGAGATATCCAATTGGACCAATTACCACCCATCACCTTACTCTCAATCATTAGCAAAGTGATGGAAGGTGTCGTCAATTGTGCTATTAAGTGGAACCTACTCACCAATGCTCAGTTTGGATTCTGCCAGGAGCTCTAGAGCTCATTACAGCCTTGGTCCGAAAATTGACAAAAGAGCTGAATTTCAGAGGTGAGGCAAGAGTGACAACCCTCGACATCAAGGCAGCATTTGAGAGTGTGTGGCATCAAGGAGGCCTAGTAAATTGAAATGAATGGGAATCAGGGGAAAACTCTCCACTGGCCCGAGTCATACGCAGCACAAATGAAGATGCTTGTGGTTGCTGGAGGCCAATTATTTTACCCCCAGGACATCACTGCAACAGTTCCTCAGGCAGTGTTCTAGGCCCTACCATCTTCAACTACTTGATCAATGAACTTCCCTCCAGTATAAGGTCAGATGTGGGAATGTTCGCTGATGGTTGCACAGTGTTCAGTTCCATTCGTAACTTCTCAGATAATGCAGCAAGATATGGACAACATTCAGGCTTGGGTTGTTAAGTGGCAAGTAACATTTGCGCCACATAAGAGCCAGGCAATGACCATCTCCAACAAGAGAAGATTTAGTCACCTCCCCTTGATATTCAACGGGATTACCATCACCAAATCCCCTGCCAGAAACTTAACTGAACCAGCCACATAAATACTGTGGCTACAAGAGCAGGTCAGAGGCTGGGTATTCTGCAGCTTCTGACTCAGCTAAGACTTTCCACCTTTTACAAGGCATAAGTCAGGTGTGTGATGGAATACTCTCCACTTGCCTGGATGAGTGCAGTTCCAACAACACTCAAAAAGCTCAACAGCATTTATGACATCGCAGTCTGCTTGATTGGCACCCCATCCCATCGTCATCTTCATAGGCGGTGCCTCGAACGAGGATGACTTGCTTCCACATAAGTTCACAGATATTTCAATTAACATAAGAACATAAGAAATAGGAGCAGGAGTAGGCCATACGGCCCCTCCAGCCTGCTCTGCCATTTAATATGATCATGGCTGATCCGATCATGGACTCGGGTCCACTTCTCTGCCCACTCCGCATATCCCCTTATTCCCTTATCGTTTAAGAAACTGACTATTTCTGCCTTAAATTTATTCAATGTCCCAGCTTCCACAGCTCTCTGAGGCAGCGAATTTCAAAGATTTACAGCCCTCCGAGAAGAAATTTCTCCCCATCTCAGTTTCAAATGGACGGCCCTTATTTTAAGATTATGCCCTCTAGTTCTAGTCTCCCCCATCAATGGAAACATCCTCTCTGCATCCACCTTGTCAAGCCCCCTCATAATCTAACATGTTTCAATAAGATCACCTCTCATTCTTCTGAATTCCAATGAGTAGAGGCCCAACCTACTCAACCTTTCCTCTTAAGTCAAACCCCTCATCTCTGGAATCAACCTTGTGAACCTTCTCTGAATTGCCTCCAAAGCAAATATATCCTTTTGTAAATATGGAAACCAAAACTGCACGCAGTATTCCAGGTGTGGCCTCACCAATACCCTGTATAACTGTAGCAAGACTTCCTTGCTTTTATACTCCATCCCCTTTGCAATAAAGGCCAAGATTCCATTGGTCTTCCTGATCACTTGCTGTACCTGCATACTAACCTTTTGTGTTTCATACATAAGTACCCCCAGGTTCCACTGTACTGCAGCACTTAGCAATTTTTCTCCATTTAAATAATAATTTGCTCTTTAATTTTTTCTGCCAAAGTGCATGACCTTACACTTTCCAACGTTACACTCCATCTGTCAAATGTTTGCCCACTCACAATGAAGGACCCGATATTCCGGTCCTGAACTCCAGTTGAAAGGATGGAAGATGCCTGTGCGTGGATTTTTTTTTTACGTGTGGTGACCGTTGCACATCAGCCACCACACGGGCTTGACAGAGCTAGGCCTTTATCCAGTGGCAAGGGTTAATCAGGATGACTGGAGACTTGCTCTGCTGCACGGACCTAGTGCGCGCACATATCGCAATGTGGGCTGGCTCATGCTGCCCCTCGGCCTTTGGCTCTTCTGGACCCCGTACTCTCATTTGTCACATCTCCGCCGCGATCTCTCGCCGCTCCTCCGCCACAAACATTCGCCGCACCTCCGCCACGACCTTCCCACTGCTCTGCTGTACCAGGGCCACGCTTCAAACAGTGACCTGGGTCCTGATGACGTCACCCAGTCGGCCACCTCGAAGCCGTCGCACACCTGGAGCAGCTCGCGCTGGAAATTGTAGTGGCATGCTCCATCTCTTTTTGTAGCCCCGATCTGCGGAGATGTTCTCACGCAGGTCGGGGTGACCCATGATGTTGAGGGGCCCGCCGGTCCAGCTCTTTTTGTAGCCCCGACCTGCGGAGGTGTTCTCACGCAGGTCGGGGTGACCCATGATGTTGAGGGGCCCGCCGGTCCAGCTTTTTTTGTAGCCCCGACCTGCGGAGGTGTTCTCACGCAGGTTGGGGTGGCCCACGATCCACCACCTTAAACATTCACTCCCTCCACCACCGGAGCACCATGGCTGCAGTGTATATCAGCTATAAGATGCACTGCAGTAACTCGTCAAGGCTTCTTCGACAGCACCTCCCAAACGCTCGGCCTCCACCACCTAGAAGGACAAGGACAGCAGGTGCATGGGAACACCACCTGCAAGTTTCCCTCCAAGTCACACACTATCCTGACTTGGAAAAATATCGCCGTTCCTTTATTGGCGCTGTGTCAAAATCCTGGAATGCCTCCCTAACAGCACTGAGAGAGTACCTTCACCTCACGGACTGCAGAGGTACAAGATGGCGGCTCACCACCACCTTCCCAAGGGCAATTAGGCATGGGCATAGGCAATAATTGCTGGCCTTATCAGCGGCACCCACATCCCATGAATGAATTTTTAAAAAGTGCAGCCAAGAAGGTCCATGGCTCCAGTTGTTTGGAGAGGAAAAAGATCCAAAGAATGTGTCATATTTCACCAATACTGGGAAGAGGATCACTGAATTAGCAGGTGGCTGTATGAAAAGAAACAGTTTTGAAGTTTGCAGATACAATAAAGCTGACCAGATCTGAACAATAATATGACTGTGTGAAACAATTTTCCCCAAAATATTTTTTGTTGCAGTCGACATCCATGCTAGTAGTAATGGGAAACCTCAGAAAATGCAATTTATAGAAATATCTTCTAGATCATTTATAGCTTGCCCAAGAATCTTTCCCCACTAGCTGACAAACAATACTGGCATTATATTCCTCAGGTGAGCATGTGAGGATACTTCAGCATCCTTGGGTCTCTACAGTAGGGCCAGGATAGGAGGTTCCTGTGAATGGAACCCCTTCCCCATATCAATCGCCATCCTGATAATTCCTTCGCTTCAATGTTAGTTATGAATATATCAGAACATAAGAAATAGGAGCAGAAGGCCATATGGCCCCTTGAGCCTGTGCCACCATTTAATACGATCATGGCTGATCTGATCATGGACTCAGGTCCACTTCCGTGCCCACTCTCCATAACCCTTATTCCCTTATCATTTAAGAAATGGTCTATTTCTGTCTTAAATTTATTCAATGTCCCAGCTTCCACAGCTCTCTGAGGCAGCAAATTCCGCAGATCCACAACCCTCAGAGAAGAAATTTCTCCTCATCTAAGTTTTAAATGGGCAGCCCCTTATTCTAAGATTATGCCCTATAGTTCTAGTCTCCCCTATCAGTGGAAACATCCTCTCTGCATCCACCTTGTCAAGGCCCCTCATAATCTTATACGTTTCGATACGATCACCTCCCATTCTTCTGAATTCCAATGAGTAGAGGCCCAACCTACTCAACCTGTCCTCATAAGTCAACCCCCTCATCGCTGGAATCAACCTTGTGAACCTTCTCTGAACTGCCTCCAAAGCAAGTATATCCTTTCGTAAATATGGAAACCAAAACTTCTCGCAGTATTCCAGGTGTGGCCTCACCAAAACCTGTACAACTGCAGCAAGACTTCCCTGCTTTTATACTCCATCCCCTTTGCTATAAAGGCCAAGATTCTATTGGCCTTCCTGATCACTTGCTGCACCTGCACACTAACCTTTTGTGTTTCATGCACAAGTCCCCAGGTCCCACTGTACTGCAAGCACTTTGCAATCTTTCTCCATTTAAATAATAACTTGCTCTTTGATTCTTTTTCTGCTGAAGTGCGTGACCTCACACTTTCCAACATTATACTCCATCTGCCAAATTTTTGCCGTCAGTGAATATATTGGTATCAATTTTTTCCCCCATCAATAAAAGATGGGAGTACTTTGAACAGACTTTCCTTGCCCTTGAAGATTTTTTAAAATTCTAAAACTGAAAAGTTTAGTATACCTTCTCATCTATCCTTGCTGATTGTTCCCTCTTGAGTTGCTGTTGAAATATTGCCTCCTGTTTTTCTTCCTCCTCCTTTCGTTTTCTTTCTGCTACCTTCCGACGTTCTTCAGCCAACCGTACAATTTCTTCATTTTTATTCCTTTGCTGCAGAGTGGAGTTAAATTAAATTTTACATTAAAAAGTTACCTTAACACTGTTGCATTTAGGAGTTTTTGCCTATCCTTCTTCCACTAGATTATTCAGTTCCCATATTTTAGATCAGCTCTCATAGGCAGGTCCCTTTGTCTTTGAGAATATTTTCAATAACCTTGATATGTCGGTGTCCTTTCAGTAACATGCCCAGGATAACAAAACCTTTTAGTTAATAACTTTTAACTTCTACAATTATCCTGTGCCTCTTAAAGTTTTCTACATTAAAAAAGAGAGGAGTTTAGTATTTGTTATAACTACCTCAACAGTCCCTCCTCCTAAAACAATGGCCTGGATTTTGCTGTACTAATATCATAAGCAGTCCCTCGAAATCGAGGAAAACTTGCTTTCACTCAAAGTGAATTCTCAGGTGACTGTACAGTCCAATACAGGATTTACAGTCTCTGTCACAGGTGGGACAGACAGTGGTTGAAGAAAAGGGTGGGTGGGGAGTCTGGTTTGCCACACGCTCTTTCTGCTGTCTGCGCTTGGTTTCTGTATGCTCTTGGTGACGAGACTTGAGGTGCTCAGCGTCCTAGAAACATAGAAACATAGAAAATAGGTGCAGGAGTAGGCCATTCGGCTCTTCTAGCCTGCACCGCCATTCAATGAGTTCATGGCTGAACATTCAACTTCAGTACCCCATTCCTGCTTTCTCGCCATACCCCTTGATCCCCCTAGCAGTAAGGACCTCATCTAACTCCTTTTTGAATATATTTAGTGAATTGGCCTCAACAACTTTCTGTGGTAGAGAATTCCACAGGTTCACCACTCTCTGGGTGAAGAAGTTCCTCCGCATCTCGGTTCTAAATGGCTTACCCCTTATCCTTAGACTGTGACCCCTGGTTCTGGACTTCCCCAACATTGGGAACATTCTTCCTGCATCTAACCTGTCTAACCCCGTCAGAATTTTATATGTTTCTATGAGGTCCCCTCTCATTCTTCTGAACTCCAGTGAATACAAGCCCAGTTGATCCAGTCTTTCTTGATAGGTCAGTCCCGCCATCCCGGGAATCAGTCTGGTGAACCTTCGCTGCACTCCCTCAATAGCAAGAATGTCCTTCCTCAGGTTAGGAGACCAAAACTGTACACAATACTCCAGGTGTGGCCTCACCAATGCCCTGTACAACTGTAGCAACACCTCCCTGCCCCTGTACTCAAATCCCCTTGCTATGAAGGCCAACATGCCATTTGCTTTCTTAACCGCCTGCTGCACCTGCATGCCAACCTTCAATGACTGATGTACCATGACACCCAGGTCTCTTTGCACCTCCCCTTTTCCTAATCTGTCACCATTCAGATAATAGTCTGTCTCTCTGTTTTTACCACCAAAGTGGATAACCTCACATTTATCCACATTATACTTCATCTGCCATGCATTTGCCCACTCACCTAACCTATCCAAGTCGCTCTGCAGCCTCACAGCATCCTCCTCGCAGCTCACACTGCCACCCAACTTAGTGTCATCCGCAAATTTGGAGATACTACATTTAATCCCCTCATCTAAATCATTAATGTACAGTGTAAACAGCTGGGGCCCCAGCACAGAACCTTGCGGTACCCCACTAGTCACTGCCTGCCATTCTGAAAAGTCCTCATTTACTCCTACTCTTTGCTTCCTGTCTGACAACCAGTTCTCAATCCATGTCAGTACACTACCCCCAATCCCATGTGCTCTAACTTTGCACATCAATCTCTTGTGTGGGACCTTGTCGAACGCCTTCTGAAAGTCCAAATATACCACATCAACTGGTTCTCCCTTATCCACTCTACTGGAAATATCCTCAAAAAATTCCAGAAGATTTGTCAAGCATGATTTCCCTTTCACAAATCCATGCTGACTTGGACCCATCATGTCACCTCTTTCCAAATGCACTGCTATGACATCCTTAATAATTGATTCCATCATTTTACCCACTACCGATGTCAGGCTGACCGGTCTATAATTCCCTGTTTTCTCTCTCCCTCCTTTTTTAAAAAGTGGGGTTACATTGGCTACCCTCCACTCCATAGGAACTGATCCAGAGTCAATGGAATGTTGGAAAATGACTGTCAATGCATCCACTATTTCCAAGGCCACCTCCTTAAGTACTCTGGGATGCAGTCCATCAGGCCCTGGGGATTTATCGGCCTTCAATCCCATCAATTTCCCCAACACAATTTCCCGGCTAATAAGGATTTCCCTCAGTTCCTCCTCCTTACTAGACCCCCCGACCCCTTTTATAACCGGAAGGTTGTTCGTGTCCTCCTTCGTGAATACCGAACCAAAGTACTTGTTCAATTGGTCCGCCATTTCTTTGTTCCCCGTTATGACTTCCCCTGATTCTGACTGCAGGGGACCTACATTTGTCTTTACTAACCTTTTTCTCTTTACATATCTATAGAAACTTTTGCAATCCGTCTTAATGTTCCCTGCAAGCTTCTTCTCATACTCCATTTTCCCTGCCCTAATCAAACCCTTTGTCCTCCTCTGCTGAGTTCTAAATTTCTCCCAGTCCCCAGGTTCGCTGCTATTTCTGGCCAATTTGTATGCCACTTCCTTGGCTTTAATACTATCCCTGATTTCCCTTGATAGCCACGGTTGAGCCACCTTCCCTTTTTTATTTCTATGCCAGACAGGAATGTACAATTGTTGTAGTTCATCCATGCGGTCTCTAAATGTCTGCCATTGCCCATCCACAGTCAACCCCTTAAGTATCATTCGCCAATCCATCTCAGCCAATTCACGCCTCATACCTTCAAAGTTAGCCTTCTTTAAGTTCTGGACCATGGTCTCTGAATTAACTGTTTCATTCTCCATCCTAATGCAGAATTCCACTATATTATGGTCCTCCTGGATGCTCTTCCTCCACTTAGGGCAATCTTGGGCAAGGGATTCCCAGGTGCTCGTGGGGATGTTGCACTTTATCAAGGAGGCTTTGAGGGTGTACTTGAAATGTTTCCTCTGCCCACCTGGGGCTCGCTTGCCGTGCAGGAGTTCCGAGTAGAGCGCTTGCTTTGGGAGTCTCATGTCGGTCATGCGGACGATGTGGCCCACCCAACGGCGATGCTGTTAGCACTCACCATTATTACTGGGTAAAACGGACAGCAACTTCTGGTGTCCGCTAGTGCACAGTTAAATGCGTAAAGTTTCTGTCAGTGATACCCTGCTTGTTTACAGGCTGCACTGTTGCAGTCTTCAATGATGGAATCTGCACAGAAATCACTGGCATAGCACGAACTTAGGCTAATTACCCACGATTATCGTACTAAAGACCGATGAAAAACGTATGCATTGTTCAATCAGGAATAACTGAGTTTTTACTACTGAATATCTTCTCTGGCCCTGAAAAATTAATTTTACAAATGTAGGGTCTCATTCGTTTACTAAACAAATATCTGCAAGATTAATTTTCTTGAGAATAATTTTTTATAGTTTCTATATTTTGCTCTTTTATGTCTTTCACTTAATCCCGTGTGCATGATCCAATCTTTTATTTCGCTTCATGTACACTTATTTAAAGGTCATTTATATTTCCTGTTTTTTTTACTTCCTGCTTTGCCGTCTGTAAGGATTCTTCAATCTGATTGGTTGAACAGCTTTCCTGCTGCTTTGCCCGCTCACAGATACCACAGATCTCCTGTAGAGAGTGGCAAATTCAAACAGACGGCGGAAGACTGGAAATCTGCACTGACAAGCCGACACAAAGTCCGTGGGCAGCTTTATGCGAGGTGAACAGTGAAAACCATTCCTTCGCTGCTCACAGCAAAATCAGAGCAATTATCTTTATTGCAGTCAACTAAACAATTACATTTTGAAGTCAACAAAGTAAGTTGTTGTTTTTTCACAGTGGTGAATATTATGATCAAAGTGTGGTCAAATTATGAGAAAATTATACATTTGCATCCAGAATCAAGCACTCTTTGGTTAAGTTTAACAGACCCAAAAGCCTTTCCACAACCCAGCATAACTTGGACCTCAACCTCAGAAGCAGTACTTCGACTGCAAAATAGTGTTATTGCGATTTGCCGTGCTACCTTGTGGTCTCCAGGTGAGTGCCTAATCATAGGTAATATTTTGGTAATTTATACATCACCCAGTCCCCTAAATAAGTATAGCTTATAAGTCTTCCAGGCAAAACCTGAAAGTTAAAAATAATCAGTTCTCAACACGCAAGGAGCCAGTGAAGTGTGAGGCCAGAAGAGTGTGGAGTTTAGCCTCAGTAGTAGAAATGATTCGGACATGAATAATTACATTTTCATTTATACATTGAACTATATTTTGAGTTTTAAATGACTTTCATTAAAATACATCAGTATTGTTTCCTAGATCCATATGTTTCTAGTCCAACAAGGAAAGGTGCATTACTTGATTTAGTTCTGTGAAATAAAATGAGGCAATTAACTGATGTAGTAGAACAATTGGAAAATCATAGAATCATAGAAATTTACAGCACGGAAGGAGGCCATTTTGGCCCATCGTGTTCCAGCTCTTGGTCTGTAGCCCTGTAGGTTACGGCACTTTAAATGTACATCCAAGTATTTTTTAAATGTGGTGAGGCTTTCTGCATCAACCACCCTTTCAGGCAGTGAGTTCCAGACCCCCACCACCCTCTGGGTAAAGAAATTTCCCATATCTCCTTTATATCTTCCCCCCAATTACTTTAAATCTATGCCTCCTGGTTGATGACCCTTTTATCCAGGCCCATCATAATTTTACACACCTCAATCAGGTCTTCTTCCCTCAGCCTCCTCTGTTCCAAAGAAAACAGATCCAGCATCTCCAATCTTTCCTCATAGCCAAAATTCTCCAGTCCAGGCAACATTCCTGAAAATCTCCTCTGCACCCTTTCCAGTGCAATCACATCTTTCCTGTAATGTGGTGACCAGAACTGCACACAGAACTCCAGCTGCAGCCTAACCAGTGTTTTATACAGTTCAAGCATAACATCCTTGTTCTTGTATTCCATGCCTCGACTAATAAAGGCAAGTATTCCATATGCCTTCTTAACCACCTTATCTACCTGGCCTGCTACCTTCAGAGATCTGCAGACCTGCACTCCAAGGTGCCTTTGTTCCTCTACACTTTTCAGTGTTGTACCATTTAATGTGTATTCCCTTGTCTTGTTAGACCTCCCCAAGTGCAAATAGTGATCCCAACATTATTAAGTTCAAAGTAAGAATAAAATTGGATAATGCAGAGACAAAGATAAGGTGTCTCTCATAAGGACTGGACAAAGACAAATTCTGGTCAGATAAAAGGCCATCTTGCCCAAATTAACTGGCCAGAAAAGTTAGCAACAGATCAACAAAGGGAAATTTTCAACTAGAAGGATGGATTAAAATAATGTAATTCTCAGTAAAACAAATTCTCAGGAAAACAAACACTAAAGGAAACAAAACTTGCTGTTACAACTCCTAAAATGTCACTGCATAGAGGATAGTAGATAATTGCGGAGCAATGGTAAAAGCTTTTTTTAGCTACGTTAGAAATCAGAGGTGTGTTAAAGACTGTAGAGGGCTGCTGAAAGGTTTCCCGTTGGATAGCAGAGGTATTAAATGATTCTTTGAATCAGTCTTTAATGGAAGATGATGCTCACCTATCAGCAGGAAGTTGCATGGTTAGAAAGAAAATTCAAAATGTTAAAATAGATGAAGATATCGGCCCTGAATTTGCGATCGGCATGACGACTAACAATACACAATTAATATACCATCTACTGTATATTGTACACAGCCCTGTTAGGAAGTGCATCCTGCAAAAAAATGGGTTACAATCAGCAAATGCAAATTGCAAATCATTGTAGATTGCCATTTTTGTTCTAATTTAAATGATGGGAATGGTAGCATTTTTATTTTTAGATGTCCCAGAGTCAGCTGCTAGCTGAAGCTAACCACAGATGAATTTGAAAAGTTTTCTTTTTGATTCAATGTGAAAACTATTTTTAAACGGTTAATGCCGGTTACATATGTTCGGTCGGAGGGGAAAGAGAGAAAAATGTCAAGTAGTGTGAAACGGAATAATTTAGATCAAATTTGAGATTAACGTTAGAATTTTTTTCAGAGTCAGATTGAATTAAATAGAAACTGAAATCTATATAAAAGAGAGACAAAGAAA
The DNA here is from genome assembly GCF_044704955.1 of Pristiophorus japonicus. Classification (NCBI taxonomy): domain Eukaryota; kingdom Metazoa; phylum Chordata; class Chondrichthyes; family Pristiophoridae; genus Pristiophorus; species Pristiophorus japonicus. Next base: position 397,402,443 of record NC_091977.1, read on the forward strand.
GGTCCCCGGTGGTCCCATTGAGTTTATCCTGAATTTCACTTCTGGTGCATTGGATTGGAAATAACCTGGAACTTAGATACAAGTTTCAATGAAGGAGAAAGCTGTAAGAAATGAGTGATTTATTGCAAATGTGACCATTAAGGCTGGCGAAAGCCAAATAAATAGTTTATAAGCTAAGAATCAGGAAGTAAAAGAACCACCACCTCATGTAATCGCAGGTTCATATATGCACAACGGTGTGCACCTGGGCTCCACGGGGAGTACCCTGCGCGGAACTCTGCAGCATTTTAAAGGAAGTTCTCGCAGGTAGTAATCACACGCGGATTTACTTGCAATGTCGGCAACGTACTCATTAGCTTCGCGCCGATCGCAAATTCAGGCCCATAATCGTACATAGAATTATCAACTGCCGGCCCAGATGACATCTACGCAAGGGTCCATAAAAAGATGAGTCATGCGCTTTGCGAGCACCTTGCCCACATCATTAACAGCTCGCTAGAGTCAGAATAGATTCTTCAGACTGGAAAAATGTTCATATAATCCAAATTTTCAAAAAGGAAGGCAAAGCAGTAGCAGGGAGCTATATGCCTATGAGTTTTACTTCTGTTATAAAAAAGATCCTCAAAGGGATTATGAAAAATGCTCTATATGGCCACCTTGGCAGAGAAGGAATCATCAAGAACATCATACACGGCTTCTGGAAAAGGAGGTTGTGGGTTACTAGTTTTATTAAATTTTTTGAAGAGATCACTTGGTTGGTGAAATGAGCCCAATAGATTACCTGGATTTTCAGAAAGTATTTGATAAGGTACCTCACAGTAGGTTAATCCACAATCTAGATCTGCAAACAGATCAGGACATATTGGATTGCGTGCACATTGATAAATTACTTCAATTTGATAGGTTAGGGAGGTTCAGAGATCAGGTATATAAAATAGGCAAGTAAAAGAGGTTAGATGTCAGTAAGTTCTTATTTTCCAAGGGAATAGTAGACCTGTGGAACAGGCTGCTGGCTTGCATGGTAAGCGCTGATTCAGTATACATTCAAGAGAGCCGGACTGGTTCCTGGCTGTACAAATACGCGTATATACAAGTGCAGCGTCCCAAATCATGAACCCCCGGGACCGAGGTCATTCCGGATTTTGGGTTTTTCCGGACTTTGGAACGCCTTTCTGACGTCACGAATCCGGAAACTCCCGAGCCCAGGTTCAGGTATTTCCGGATTTTGGAACGTCAGAAAAGGAGGGGGAGGGAGGTACATACCGAGGAGCTGTTCGGGTCGTCCGGGGCCCACCGAGGAGGTCGTCATGGGGCCAGTCCCGCCAAGGATATCGTCAGGCGGGCAGCCGAGGAGGTGTCTGCGTCGGGCGGGACCCGCTGAGGAGGTTGTCGGGCGGAGCCCCACTGAAGAGGTGTTTGGGTGGGGCCCCGCTAAGGAGGCTGTTGGGCAGGGCCCCGCTGAGAAGACTGTCGGGTAGGCCAGCCCGCCGAGGTGTTCGGGTGAGGCTGGCCACGCTGAGGAAGCGTCAGGCAGGGCCCCGCCGAGGTTGTTGTCATCATGCGGGACCCCGCCAAGGGGGTGTTCGCGCGGGCCAGCGAGGACACCCCGAGGTAAGGGCGGCGAGGCGAGGCCCCGAGGTCGGGCAGCAGTGAGGCCCCGATGTCGGGCAGGGTCGCCCGGTCTGGATTCTGGAACATTTTACAGTTTCTGGACGACCCTGCCACGAATTGTCCCGGAGTCCGGAATATTTCGGATCTCCGGATTTTGGATACTGCACCTATATGTATATACACATATACATACACACACATATACATACGCATATCTAAGTATACACACACACACACACGCATATATACGTGCGTGCATATACACACACAATGCACACGCACACACCCCCGCACCCACACGCATAGGCATAGACACACGCATGGATACAGGCATACCCACACACAGCATGCATACGCACACACCTGCAGATGCGCACACGCATAGGCAAACACACGCACTCACGACGCATATGCATATACACACAAGACACATATGCCTATACACACACACACAAACACACGGACATGCAGACACGCGCACACAAGCATACACAGACACGCAGACATATGCAAACGCACAAAATATATATATGCATGCATGCAACCGTACATATATGCACACGTGCACATATACACACGTGCACGCATACACACATTTACGTGCACGCACATGCACACACACCATAAGGACTTTTGCTATGAGCATAAGAACACAAGAACATAAGAAATAGGAGCAGGACTAGCCCATTCAGTCCCTCAAGCCTGCTCTACTATTCAATAAGATCATGGCTGATCTTCTACATCAACTCCACTTTCCTGCACTATCCCAGTATTCCTTGATTCCCTTAATATTCAAAAATCTATTGATCTCCGTCTTGAATGTACTCAACAACTAAGCATCCACAGCACTCTGAGGTAGAGAATTCCAAAGATTTACCACCCTCGGAGTGAAGAAGTTTCTTCTCATCTCAGTCCTAAATGGCCGACCCCTTATTCTAGGACTATAAACCCTGGTTCTAGACTCCCCAGCCAGGGGAAACATCCTCCCTGCATCTACCCTGTCAAGCCCTGAAAGAATTTTGTATGTCTCAATGAGATCACCTCTCATTCTTCTAAACTCTAGAGACTAGAGGCCTAGTCTACTCAATCTCTTCTCATAGGATAATCCCCCAATCTCAGGAATCAGTCTGGCGAATCTTCATTGTACTCCCTCTATGGCAAATATTATCCTTCCTCAGACAAGGAAAACAAAACCGTACACAATACTCTAGGTGCGGTCTCACCAGGGCCCTATATAATTGCAATAAGACATTTTTATTCTTACTCTCTTGTAATAAAGACTCCCTAAGCAAATGCTTTATGCGGAGCTCCTTCACGGCAAACGAGTCAAAGGTGGGCAGTGGAAACATTACAAGGACACCCTCAAAGCCTCCCTCATAAAGTGCGACATCACCAGACACCCAGGAGTTTTTGGCCGGAGATCGCCCTAGGTGGAGAAAGTGCATCCGGGAGGGCGTTGAGCTCTTCGAATCTCAACGCCGAGAGCATGAAGAGGTCAAGCGCAGGCAGCGGAAGTGGCAAACCAGTCCCACCCAACCCTTCCCTGGGCGACTGTCTGTCCCACCTGTGACAGAGTCTTTGGCTCTCAGCCACCAAAGAACTCACTTCAGGAGTGAAAGCAAGTCTTCCTCGATTCCGAGGGATTGCCTATGATGATGACTCAAATTCTCTTGTAATAAAGGCCAACATTTGCTTCCTTAATTGCTTGTGTATCTGCATGTTAACTTTCAGTGATTCATGTACAAGGACACCCAGGTCCAACATTTCCCAGTCGTTCACCATTTAAAAAATATTCTGTTTTCTATTTTTCCTCCCAAAGTGGGTAACTTACCATTATATTCCATTTGCCATGTTCTCGCCCACTCACTTAGCCTGTCTATATCCCCTTGAAGTCTCTTTGCATCCTCCTCACAACTTACATTCCCACCTAGCTTTGCATCAGCAGCAAACTTGAATATATTACATTTGGTCCCCTCATCCAAATCATTGATATAGATTGTGAATAGCTGCGGCCCAAGCAGTGATCCTTGCGGTACCCCACTAGTTACAGTCTGCCAACCCAAAAATGACCCGTTTATTCCTACTCTCTATTTTCTGTCCGTTAACCAATCCTCAATCCATGCTAGAATATTATCCCCAATCCCACGAGTCCTAATTTTGTTTAATAACCTCGTGTGGTACCTTATCGAATGCCTTCTGAAAATCCAAAATACACCACATCCACTGGTTCTCCACTCATCTATTCTGCTAGTTACAACCTCAAAAAATGTTAACAGATGTGTTGACTTTGCCCAATCCTATTATTTTCTAAGTGCCCTGGCTTTAATAATAGATTCTAGGATGTTCTCTACTACTGATGTCAGGTTGGTCTGTAGTTCCTCGTTTTATCTCTCCCTTCTTTCTTAAATAGCGGGGGTTACATTTGCTACCTTCCAATCCACAGAAACTTTTCTAGGATCTATGGAATTTTGGAAGATAACAATCAATGCATCCACAATCCCTATAGCCACCTCTTTCAAAACCCTAAGATGTAGGCCATCAGGTCCAGGGGATTTATCGGCATTTAAGGCTTCCCTTAAAATGCCAACTATATCCTCGCTGGTTTAAAAAAAAAGATTTCCCCACCATAAAATTTCCCGCATGTTGGATAAGTGGTGAGTGACATTCCAGCAACTATTAAACAAATGGAGTTAAGTTCAATCATATCCTTGTCTATAAAACAGAAGGCTACCTCCTCTTCTTTACGCCGTTTCTTTTCTTGCTCTTCTTCAAACTCTTTTGCAATTCGTGCCCTCTGTTCAGCTAAGCGTTTCTCCTCTTGTTGCTCTTCAAGTTTACTTTTTTCACGTTCCTCCTCTGCCTTGCGTCGCTTCTCTTCAATCTGGAATGCATTAAAAACAAATTCAAAAGCGGTTCACTTGTAGCTTTTTTTAAAAAAAGTAGCTTCTTACTAGAATTCCTTGTAGTCCCCAAGGTGAGGAAAAACTTCACCCTTAGGGCTATTTCCCTTTAAATTTTCAAGTTAGCTGGCCATCCCAACTTTGCTGCATCAGATCATCATGCTAAGCCGATCCTCAGTTCTTTGCTTAGTTTTAGTACGGGTACATTCAGTTCTAGATTTGGTGCTCAAAACTCATCAATTAATTTACACATAAAGAATAACAATATGAAGCGTATAAACTGCAGAAAATAAAAATGTATACACAAGTTATAAAAGTATAAACTTCATTCCCTGGAAAATGGTTTGGAATAACTTTAGCACATGGAGCTTTGTTCATCCCTAAATTAGTTTTTGAATGTCATCAATTTCAGAAATTGAAACAATAGAACCTCAAATATTTTCCATAATGGTAGGAGCCTCCATAGCAACTAACACAAATTGACAGCTAATTTAATGCCCCTACCAACAAATTATTATATACTGCCTTTAGGACTCACCTCTGGAGCTGTGGTGCCATGAGAGTTGAGGGAAAATCTTTGTCTTTTTACTCCAAATGCACGAGGGAGCTGTGAGCCAGCTGATAAGTTGTTGCATCACCAACTAAACTTGCTGGCAGGCAGACTACTCCGTTGGACAGGCCACGTCGTCTGCATGACCGACACGAGACTCTCAAAGCAAGTGCTCTACTCGGAACTCCTACACGACATGCGAGCCCCAGGTGGGCAGAGGAAACACTTCGAGGACACCCTCAAAGCCTCCTTGATAAAGTGCAACATCCCCACCGGCACCTGGGAATCCCTGGCCCAAGACCGCCCTAAGTGGAGGAAGAGCATTCGGGAGGGCATTGAGTACCTCGAGTCTCGTCCCCAAAAGCATACAGAAATCAAGCGCAGACAGCAGAAGGAGCGTCCCCACCCACCCCTTCCTTCAACCACTGTCTGGCCCACCTGTGACAAAAACGGTAATTCCCGTATTGTCACCTGAGAACTCACTTTTAGAGTGGAAGCAAGTCTTCCTCGATTTTGAGGAACTGCCTATGATGATGATGACTCTGATGCAAAAAAGCTAGTATCCCCAACTCCTGTAATTCAGATTATCTTCAAAAAATATCTGATAATCAAAAGCATTGGGGTAGTTAGTGTGTGAGCAATCAAGGTTCCACTATATTACAGTTTTATCACCTCTTCATATTTCATTCATCAAATGGAAGTAGCATTTGGTCGACCTATATGGCATTAGCTTACTCTGTAAACAGTCCAAACATTTAATTGTTGCTTGTGAAACAAATACTTTTGGAAAATCTGTAATTAAACAGAGATTAGCAAATTAAATTCTGCTGTGCAACTCCTTGTGTAACTCCCTGACTGGCAGGAACCACCAATGAAAGTTGGAGCTCACTCGGCCCTCACAGGGATCAATTTTTGAGTCAAAGCAGAATACATGGCAGAGTGTCTGTAATGCATCTACTTGGAGTAGTCTTGGGCATTACGGTCTTGATTTAGATCAAGCTGGGCCAGTCGGTGTAGGTCTTCAAAGATCTGCCTCAGGTACAATAGAGAGAGCTTTGTACATTGAGATTTAAGAAGTCAGGAAAAATAGTAAATTATTTACAGTAGGTAGTGGCTTCCACATTCTTGGATTCCAAGTACATCTCTATCCAAATGTCAGATTACATACAGTGGATCTATCTCCAATAAATGAAGTTTACTAACAATGCAAATCAAAATGACAGCCAGTAAACCGGTAATTTAATGAAAGGAGTTTCAGCTCACAAGAATTCAATGGCTCAATACCTTCCAATATTAGATGAACCAGAACATTTTGAACTCGATAGTCCCACTTTGCAGCACAAAAGGAATAAAAGGGGGCACCTGCCAGGCCTTTTCATGAAACAATATGCTGCAGGACACTCCTCTACATCACCCGCCAGAGGAAGCAATGGGCAGAAATCACAGCAATGGAAATTTAGAATGCCCTCATCTTGCAGCATTAAAGATATTAAATGAATGCTGGTGCATCACACCCTAACAAGTTGAAATAGTGCTTGACACTTCATGAAACATTACCTTCTGAAATTATGTGTATAATGTGTGGTCAACCAATGCTGTGTCCAGCATTGCCAAAGGCCAGACCAATGTCTGTTCTGAAGCCAAGACGAAAAAGTGGGCAGAAGAAACACTTCAAGGACACCCTCAAAGCCTCCTTGATAAAGTGTAACATCCCCACCGGCACCTGGGAATCCCTGGCCCAAGACCGCCCTAAGTGGAGGAAGAGCATCTGGGAGAGCGCTGAGCATCTCGAGTCTTGTCGTCGAGAGCATGCAGAAACCAAACGCAGACAGCGGAAGGAGCATGCGGCAAACCAGGCTCACTACCCACCCTTTCCTTCAACCACTGTCTGCCCCGCCTGTTAGAGACTGTAATTCCCAAAGTGGACTGTACAACCACCTGGGAACTCATTTTTAGAGTGGAAGCAAGGATAGGGGGTAAGCCATTTAGGACCGAGATGAGGAGAAAGTTCTTCACTCAGAGAATTGTGAACTTGTGGAATTCTCTACCACAGAAATTTGTTGAAGCCAGTTCGTTAAGATATATTCAAAAGGGAGTTAGATATGGCCCTTACGGCTAAAGGGATCAAGGGGTATGGAGAGAAAGCAGGAATGGGGTACTGAAGTTGCATGATCAGTCAGGATCATATTGAATGGTGGTGCAGGCTTCAAGGGCCAAATGGCCTACTCCTGCACCTATTTTCTATGGGCTCAAGTTTCGGACGCCCGCTAGAACGTCGCACATCCCGCCTAATTTATAGAAAAAAATTGTGCCGAATACTTACCTCGCGATTCTCAGATAGCTGTTGGCCCATTTCCACCTCGGCGCGGCGCAACAGGAGCTGCTGGGGGCGGAGCTACAGCCCTGCACCAAAAACAGTGCCAGCAGCTGCAAGCGTGCGCAGTAGCTCCCAGCCCTCACAGCGCGTCCTCTCTCTGGGGCGACAACCCTATCCCAGGCTGAAGGGACGTCGCCCCTATCCCCGGCCGAGTGGCCTGACACATCTTACCTGGTGGCGGGGCCCTCCCGAAGCCTCTCGCTGGGAGCGGGCCCCGCCCGAAGTCCTCCTGGGAGCCCAGCATCGGCGGTGCCCGGCTTCGGCGGCGGCGGGGGGTGGGGGTGTCGGGTCGGGTCTGGTCGGGGGGGGGGGGGGGGGAGCGGGTGTCGGGTCGGGTCTGGTCGGCGGGGGGTGGGGGGGAAGCGGGTGTCGGGTCGGGTCTGGTCGGCTGGGGGGGGGGGAGCGGGTGTCAGGTCTGGTCCGGAGGCAGGGGGGAGCGGGTGTCGGGTCCAGTCGGGGGCGGGGGAGCAGGAGCTGGCCGTGGGAGGAGCCTTATTCACGCAGCCCCAGTGAGGCCATTCAGCCAGGGCTAGGGGCTGCGTGCTTCGGGCCCCTCCCACACAGTTCGGCGCCTGGAGCTACTGCACTTGCGTGCCGACTGTAGCGCGCATGTGCAGAGGTCCCGGCACTGTTTTCAGCGCAGGGACCTGGCTCCGCCTCCCCCCCCACAGCTCGTGCTGGCTGCGCCGAGGGCCAGAGGACCTGTAAGTAGGTGGAGAATACCGAGGATTTTTTTAGGCGCCGTTTTAGGCGCGAAAAACGGGCGCCCAGCTCGGAGGGGCGCCCGTTTTTTTTCTTGTGGAAACTTGGGCCCTATGTTTCTATGTTTCAAGGGACTGCCTATGATGATGATGAAGATGATGTCGATTCCTTCTAATTTGCAACAAATAATTTTTTATGGAAGATTTTAAGCCAGGGCAGAACGGAAGGGGTAAAGAGAGGGAGTCCTGGTCCAAGATCTTCCCATAATTCTATAACTGCTGGCATGTCTCAATATAGTCAACGTGCCATTAACCTGTGATTTTCATTGGCTGATTAAGAAACATATTCCAAGCCATGTGCAAGATACACGAATGAGGAAAAACGGCAATTTCCGATGTGTCCAAAACTAAATTTTCACGGATATCAAAAGTGCATTTCTACTCATTTCTTGCACATCAGCACAACAATGCTCAATCACCATTTTGTCTTTTCAGGAGCAAATTTTTAAAATAAATGATGTGTATGCATCAGATTTATACATCCAAGAGTCTAGATGTAATACTAATGTTTTGATCAAAACAAAGAAAAAAAATCCCAATGTGCTACTTACTCCGAGAAGCTATTGAAAATGATTAAGTCCTATTTTAGCATCATGGGTTTATCAATGAATAGTTGAACCACACAGATCAAGAAAGTCTGAGTTCTAATTCCTGTTCTGTGCGGAGTTAAGTAATCTTAACAAAGGCAACAATATAGGTGCTAACATTGGCCTCAGCACCATTAGGTAAGGATAAGAGAGAGAAAAAAATCAGCCAGGGTTCTAACTCCTGATCACTGTTCAGTGACACATTACCTAAGTGTGCACTTGTGGATCTCAAACAAGATCAGGATTGAGTTTAGTTCTGAATTGCATCATGGCTGAATTGTATGCCAAAACTCACCCTCAACATTCAAATTGGAACAAAAACAACTTGCATGAAGTACCAGAGGGCAATGAACACTCAGAGATTGGTAACCCAGGAAGGAGTCAGTGTCTTCAGGAATAAAGAGTATAGAAGAAAATTGGTAAAAAGAAACACAAAGAGGATATTGAAGCCTCTTCTACTCCATAATCAGAGGTACCTTCTCTTAGCATAAAAACAGACAGTAAAACTTTTACAGATATATAAAACGGAAAAGAGTGACTAAAGTAAATGTTGGTCCCTTAGAAGATGAGAAGGGGGATTTAATAATGGGAAATGTGGAAATGGCTGAGACCTTAAACAATTATTTTGCTTCGGTCTTCACAGTGGAAGACACAAAAACCATGCCTAAAATTGCTGGTCACAGGAACGTGGGAAGGGAGGACCTAGAGACAATCACTATCACTAGCGGGTGTAGTGCTGGACAGGCTAATGGGACTCAAGGTAGACAAGTCCCCTGGTCCTGATGAAATGCATCCCAGGGTATTAAAAGAGATGGCGGAAGTTATAGCAGATGCATTCGTTATAATCTACCAAAATTCTCTGGACTCTGGGGAGGTACCAGCGGATTGGAAAGCAGCTAATGTAAGGCCTCTGTTTAAAAAAGGGGGCAGACAAAAGGCAGGTAACTATAGGCCGGTTAGTTTAACATCTGTAGTGGGGAAAATGCTTGAAACTATCATTAAGGAAGAAATAGCGGGACATCTCGATAGGAATAGTGCAATCAAGCAGACGCAGCATGGATTCATGAAGGGGAAATCATGTTTAACTAATTTACTGGAATTCTTTGAGGATATAACGAGCATGGTGGATAGAGGTGTACCGATGGATGTGGTGTATTTAGATTTTCAAAAGGCATTTGATAAGGTGCCACACAAAAGGTTACTGCAGAAGATAAAGGTACGCGGAGTCAGAGGAAATGTATTAGCACGGATAGAGAATTGGCTGGCGAACAGAAAGCAGAGAGTCGGGATAAATGGGTCCTTTTCGGGTTGGAAATCGGTGGTTAGTGGTGTGCCAGAGGGATCGGTGCTGGGACCACAACTGTTTACAATATACATAGATGACCTAGAAGAGGGGACAGAGTGTAGTGTAACAAAATTTGCAGATGACACAAAGATTAGTGGAAAGCGGGTTGTGTAGAGGACACAGAGAGGCTGCAAAGAGATTTAGATAGGTTAAGCGAATGGGCGAAGGTTTGGCAGATGGAATACAATGTCGGAAAGTGTGAGGTCATCCACCTTGGGGGAAAAAAAAAACAGTAAAAGGGACTATTATTTGAATAGGGAGAAATTACAACATGCTGCGGTGCAGAGGGACCTGGAGGTCCTTGTGCATGAATCCCAAAAAGTTCGTTTGCAGGTGCAGCAGGTAATCAGGAAGGCGAATGGAATGTTGGCCTTCATTGCGAGAGGGATGGAGTACAAAAGCAGGGAGGTCCTGCTGCAACTGTACAGGGTATTGGTGAGGCCGCACCTGGAGTACTGCGTGCAGTTTTGGTCACCTTACTTAAGGAAGGATATATTAGCTTTGGAGGGGGTACAGAGACGATTCACTAGGCTGATTCCGGAGATGAGGGGGTTACCTTATGATGATAGATTGAGTAGACTGGGTCTTTACTCGTTGGAGTTCAGAAGGATGAGGGGTGATCTTATAGAAACATTTAAAATAATGAAAGGGATAGACAAGATTGAAGCAGAGAGGTTGTTTCCACTGGTCGGGGAGACTAGAACTAGGGGGCACAGCCTCAAAATACAGGGGAGCCAATTTAAAACCGAGTTGAGAAGGAATTTCTTCTCTCAGAGGGTTGTGAATCTGTGGAATTCTCTGCCCAAGGAAGCAGTTGAGGCTAGCTCATTGAATGTATTCAAGTCAAAGATAGATAGATTTTTAACCAATAAGGGAATTAAGGGTTACGGGGAGCGGGCGGGTAATTGGAGCTGAGTCCACGGCCAGATCAGCCATGATCTTGTTGAATGGCGGAGCAGGCTCGAGGGGCTAGATGGCCTACTCCTGTTCCTAATTCTTATGTTATGTTCTTTAGAAAAGTGTGTAATTGTGTCAGAAGATATCTTTGACTATTTGTCCATTCTGCCAGGTAAAGCAGAACAACTATAATTTGAAGGGTGGAGAAGCAGAAAAGGAGTTCAATGGAAAATAAAAATAGAATTTCTCCAACTGTATTTACTTGTAAGCGTAGATATTCTTTGTACTTTTGTTGCTCAGGAACTTTTTTTTCAGATTGTAGTTCATTGAAAGGATTTCCTTGGGAAAGCTGTGATGCATTTGCAAATGTAAATCCTATAAAAAAGTAAAAAAAGAAAAAATATTAAATGGCTAAATTTGACTCAAACAGTTACAATAAATTGAAGAAATAGTTTCAATGGGTTAAATCTGTTCAAGGGATTTGAACAAAATCAAGCCAAAAGAGCAAAACTTCGGAAGTTTGCAATCATCTAAAACCAGTGAGCAGTTCATACCTTTGAAAACTGTCATGGTCATATTATATAACTTACAGTATTTTTGTCTATTTCTGGACAGTACTATTCAACGTTTTCCACATGATAGAAAATATTGTGGGGTTGGCACAATGTTTGGTGTGAATCATCCTCTGAAGCATGTAGTAAAGACACTCAAGGGTCACAAGAACATAAGTATTAGGAGCAGGAGAGTAGGCCATGCGCCCCCTCGAGCCTGCTCTGCCACACCTGGAGTATTGTGTACAGTTTTGGTCTCCTAACCTGAGGAAGGACATTCTTGCTATTGAGGGAGTGCAGCGAAGGTTCACCAGACTGATTCCCGGGATGGAGGGACTGACCTATCAAGAAAGACTGGATCAACTGGGCTTGTATTCACTGGAGTTCAGAAGAATGAGAGGGGACCTCATAGAAACATATAAAATTCTGACGGGGTTAGACAGGTTAGATGCAGGAAGAATGTTCCCAATGTTGGGGAAGTCCAGAACCAGGGGTCACAGTCTAAGGATAAGGGGTAAGCCATTTAGGACCGAGATGCGGAGGAACTTCTTCACCCAGAGAGTGGTGAACCTGTGGAATTCTCTACCACAGAAAGTTGTTGAGGCCAATTCACTAAATATATTCAAAAAGGAGTTAGATGAGGTCCTTACTGCTAGGGGGATCAAGGGGTATGGCGAGAAAGCAGGAATGGGATACTGAAGTTGAATGTTCAGCCATGAACTCATTGAATGGCGGTGCAGGCTAGAAGGGCCGAATGGCCTACTCCTGCACCTATTTTCTATGTTTCTATGTTTCTATTCAATACCATCATGGCTGATCTTCGACCTCAACTCCACTTTCCTGCCCTATCGCTTGATTCCTCTAGAGTCCAAAAATCTATCTATTTCAGCCTTGAATATACTCACGACTGAGCATCCACAGCTCTTTGGGGCAGAGAATTCCAAAGATTTACAATCCTCCGAGTGAAGAAATTCCTCCTCATCTCAGTCTTAAAAGGCCGACCCCTTATCCTGAGACTATGAACCCTAGTAGTTCTAGACTCTCCAGTCAGGGGGGAAACAATCTCTCAGCATATATCCTTTCAACCCCCCTCAGAATCTTGTATGTTTCAATGAGATCACTTTTTATTCTTCTAAACTCCAGAGTATAGGCCCAATCTACTCAATCTCTCCTCATATGACAACCCTCTCATCCTAGGAATCAATCTAGTGAACCTTTGTTGCACTGCCTCAAAGGCAAGTATATCCTTTCTTAGATAAGGAGACCAAAACTGTGCATAGTAATCCACGTATGGTCTCACCAATTGTAGCAATACTTCCTTACTCTTGTACTCCAGTCCTCTAGCAATAAAGGCCAACATGCCATTTGCCTTCCTAATTGCTGGCTGTATCTGCATGCTAACTCTGTATACCTTGTACGAGGACACCTAAATCTCTCTGAACACCAACATTTAATAGTTTCTCACCATTTAAAAAAAAAATTCTGCTTTTCTATTCTTCTCACCAAAGTGAATAACCTCACATTTCTCCACATTATACTCCATCTGCCACCTTATTGTCCACTCACTTAACCTGTCTATATATTTTTGCAGGCTCTTTGTGCCCACCTCACAGTTTACTTTCCCACCTAGCTTTGTATCGTCAGCAAGCTTGGATACATTGCACTCGGTCCCATCATCTATGTCATTAATATAGATTATATATAGCTGAGGCCCAAGCACTGATTCTTGCGGCATCCCACTAGTTACAGCCTGCCAATCTGAAAATGACCCGTTTATCCCTACTTTCTAAGAACATAAGAAATACGAGCAGGAGTAGGAGATTTATGAGGATGTTGCCTGGATTGGAGAATTTTAGCTATGAGGAAAGATTGAATAGGCTGGGGTTGTTTTCTTTAGAACAGAGGAGACTGAGGGGAGACCTAATTGAGGTGTATAAAATTATGAGGGGCCTAGATAGAATGGATAGGAATGACATTCTTCTTAGCAGAGGAGTCAATAACCAGGGGGCATAGATTTAAAGTAAGTGGTAGGAAGTTTAGAGGGGAGTTGAGGAGAAATCTTTTCACCTAGAGATTGTTCGGGGTCTGGAACTCACTGCCTGAAAGGATGGTAGAGGCAGAAACCCTCATAGCACTTAAAAAGTACTTGGTTTGCACTTGAAGTGCCGTAACCTACAAGGCTACGGACCAAGAGCTGGAAAGTGGGATTCGGTTGGATGGTTCTTTGTCGGCTGGCATGGACATGATGGGCCGAATGGCATCCTTATGTGCTGTAAATTTCTGTGATACTACATAGTTCAAGAAGGCAGCTCACCACCACCTTTTCAAGGGCAATAAATGCTGGCCTTGCCAGTGACGCCCACATCCCAGGAAGGAATATATTTTTAAAAAGCCACATATACTACATCCACTGCTTCCCCATTATCTATCCTGCTAGTTACATTCTCAAAAAACTCTAATAAATTTATCAAACATGATTTCCCTTTCACAAAACCATGTTGACGCTGCTTAATGATATTAGGATTTTCTAACTGCGCTCTTACCACTTTCTTAATAATGGATTCCAATATTTTCCCGACGACTGATGTCAGGCTAACTGGCCTGTAGTCCCCGGTTTTCTCTCTCCCTCCTTTTTGAATAGTGGGGTTATATTTGCTACCTTCCAATCGGCTGGGACCATTCTATAATCTATGGCATTTTTGAAGATCACAACCAATGCATCCATTATCTCTGAAGCTACCTCTTTTAGAACCCAAGTGATGTAGGCCATCAGGTGCAGAGGATTTGTCAGCTTTTAGTCTCATTAGTTTCTCAAATACTTTTTCTCCACTGATATTAATTACTTAAGTTTCTCACTCTCATTAGCCCCTTGGTATACTTTTTGTGTCTTCCACTGTAAAGACAGATACAAAATATTTGTTTAAAGTCTATGCCATTTCCTTGTTCCCCAGTATAGTTTCTCCCGTCTCAGCCTCTAAGGGACCAACGCTTACTTTCGCTACCCTCTTCCTTTTTACATACTTGTTGAAGCTCTTACAATCTGTTTTTATATTTCTTACTAATTTACTCTCCAATTCTATTTTCTCCCTTTTAAATCAGTTTTTTGGTTATCCTTTGCTGGTTTCTAAAGCTCTCCCAATCCTCAGGCTTACTACTATTCTTTGCAACATTATGGGCTGGATTTTCGGGTTTCTCCGTTTTGGTGCGAAAATGTAAGCGATACATGAAAATCACCGATTTAAGGCTCAACTTTCGGCACTTGGGGTCTGGGCGCAGCGCAAAGGGAGGCGTGTCATTATAATTCAGGGCGCAAAAACACGATCCTCGCCAACTTTAGTGCGGGGCCAGGAGCGCTGCGAGAAAGGCCTTGGGAGGGGGGAAAAAAACATTCAAAAAACATTACCAAGACCCTTACCTAACAAATCGCTGCAAATAAAAAAAAACTTTATAACTTATCTTTTTTTCAGACTTTGGTAGGGCTGCACCGCTAAGTTTTAACTGGCGGTCTTCTGGGCACGACGTATGGGTCGGGCGAGTGCCAAAACTCGGGCGGTAACGCAATCAGAGTCGTTCCACCACCGGCGCAGCTCTCCCCAGCAATACTTTCCATCGCTGCCGCAAAAAAGGAACTGAGGATCACGACCGGGTTTAACGACCGGTTTTCGCCGCGGAGGGTCAAATCGCGGCGAAAACCGGGTCGCAAACCACCCGAAAATCCAGCCGTATAACCCTCTTCTTTTATTGTACTGCTATCCTTAACTTCTTTAGTTAATCATGGATGGATTATTTTTCCCGTGAGGTTTGTATTTCTCAATGGAATGCATATTTGTTAAAAATTTTATTTTTTTTTAAAACGTTCGCCACTGCTTATTGCTATACCTTTTAATCTAATTTACCAATCTACGTTAGCCAACACGCCCCTCATACTTATGTAATTGGCTTTTAGTTTAAAACTCTAGTTACAAACATACGAATGTCACTCTCAAACTCAATGTGAAATTCTATCATATTATGGTCATTCTTCCCTAGAGGATCCTTTACGACAAGATTACTAATTAACCCTGTCTTATTACATAAAACAAGATCTAAAATAGCCGGTTCCCTGTCGCATTGTTCTAGGACACTGTCTCAAATGCATTCCATGAACTTGACCTCCAGACTAACATTGTCAATATGATTTTCCCAATCCTTATGAAGATTAAAGACACCCATGATTATTGCATTACCTTTGTTACAAGCTCCTATTATTTCTTGAGTAATACTCTGTACAATGGCATAGCTACTGTTAGGGAGCCTATAAACTACTCCCACCACTGTGTTCTGCCCCTTGTTATTTATTTTCTCCACACATACCGATTCTACTTTCTGATCTTCTGAGCCAAGCTCCTTTTTCTCTACTGTCCTTATGTCACCCTTAATTTTTTGGGCTACCCACCCGCTATCCCACCCCCCCCCCACCCCCCCAACCCCCTCCCCTTGTTCCAGTCTGCCTGCCTTAACCTGCCTAATAGCTAGGCAATTTGTAGCAAGCTCGGGTGTGCCCTCAAGATGGCCTTCCTCAATTTTGGATAGCAGTAGAACAAACACTTCATTAAACTATATCTTAGATTATAAATTGGCAATCAGAATTATCAGTAGACGGCTAAGTAAATAGCATGATGCACTCCTTTGATGCAAGAGGCGCCTTGGGAGGAGGGAAAAACAAATCAAAAAAATTTGCAAAAAACATTCAAAAAACATTCAGAAAACCCTCATCTACTAAATTGCTGAAAAAGAATTTAAAAATAAAAACTTTAATTTACCTGTTTTACAGGTCTTCATACTTACCGCTGCTGGCAGGACCCGTCGGTATTTTGGACGTAATGGAGAGTGTCAAAAGTACGACGGTAATGCAATCCGTGGCGTTACACATTGTTTCACGTCAGAGCACCTCTCCCCGGCGGTATGTGGAAACACAGCCGCAAAAAGGTAGCCAAAGATCCCACCGACCGGATTTATGCCACGGAGGGTCAAACCACGGCAAAAACCCAATTGCAAAGTCAGCGAAAATCTAGCCCGAAAGATTTTTTAAATAATAATTAATTTTTATTTTTATTTCTTTTAAGTTTGTTTTGGAGATTTCAGCTTCTACCTTAATCCTATATATATGTCTTTTTATTCCGCTTTCTGTAAAATTATAAAAAGTGCTTTTTATATCCTGGTTTGCTCTCTGTGAGACTCCTTCAATGTGATTGTCTGCTTAGCCTGCACATCATTGTTGCTGGATGCCACAGATCCCCAATAGATGGTGCCAGATGGAAAGTCACGTCAGAAAAGGTGAAATAGATGACACAGAGCCCACTAAGGGTTTCTGGGCAGCTTTCTTATAGGTCAGTGGCGAGCGCCGAACCTTTGCCGCTGAACACAAAATCCAGGCCATTGCATCCATAGTACACTAGTGGTGGAAGGGATGGATGCTTAGTGAAGGGGTTAAAAATCATTAATATTTCTAAAAAGTTTGTGGCTAAGCTTAAGTTGAGCGTGGGACCATATTATAACTCTCGAGAAGGGAGTATTTGGCAGATGACCTACCATAGACAGAATTACACAAGATAACGATAAACACCCCAGCTTTGTCTGTCTATTAACAGAAGATTTAGTCAAGGACAAATAGGTCTGGGAAAAAGTACTTTCACAGGAATTGCTTAACCGTAGAAAAATAATAATATGGCACGTAACTGATCAGATAAAAGAAGCACAGGGGAGATAACGAAGCTTGCTGTCAATATAATTGTATTAACCAATTAATATTTGTAATCATAGTAGTTAGGCGAAACTTTGTGACGCGGCAGGGAAACAACAAACGGAAAGCTTTTGCGCAGAACTTCATGATTTTAGAAACATAGAAAAGAGGTGCAGGAGTAGGTCATTCGGCCCTTCGAGCCTGCACCACCGTTCAACAAGATCATGGCTGATCATTCACTTCAGTACCCCTTTCCTGCTTTCTCTCCATACCCCTTGATCCCTTTGGCCGTAAGGGCCATATCCAACTTCCTCTTGAATTTATCCAACAAACTGGCATTAAGAACTCTCTGCGGTAGATTTTGTATGTAATTTGACTGTATAAAAACAGTAACCCGACGACTGTTCGAAGAAAACAGCTGGTTTGGGTCACCGAGTTACTGAACTCGTTCATGTAGAAGCCATCTCTCCCTCGATCGAGTAGTTAATAAACAATTCTTTTTTTCAAAACAGACTTGTGTCGAGTATCTTTGTAATACTCCACATCACTTAGGCTAGAGGATGAAGTGCCGATCAAGTGGGCTGCTTTGTCCTGGGTGGTGTCGAGTGTTGTTGCAGCTTCACCCATCCAGGCAAATGACGAGTATTCCATCACACAACCAACTTGTATCTTGTGGGTACTGGAAAGGCTTTGGGCAGTCAGTCCATGCTCGTTGCCTCTGACCTGCTCTTAAACCTATGGCATTTATGTGGCTGTTCTAATTGAGTTTCTGGTCAATAGTGACCTTGATGATGTAGGAAGCGGTGGTGGGAGGGGCAGCACAGGGGGCTCGTCGATAGTAATGCCACTGAATGTCATGGGGAAGTTAGGCCCTCTTTTATTGCCACCAGGCCTTCAATCACCCTCCAATGAGGCCTCTCCTCCCACCCCCGTGGTGTCTGCCTCCCCCCCCCACCGCTGATCTTCTAGCAATCTCTCTCTCCCCACCCTCCACCACCACCCCCCGCCCGGCTTCCACACAATCCCTCCCTGCTTCCTCTGTGCAGTCTGGTGTCGCAGACTACCTGCCAGGACCAGCCAGCCTCTCAATCTTGTTGGCTGCGTGACAACAGAGGCTTCCCATTCAAATCAGGCCCTGTTAAATTCGGCAGGGCCTGGGGGAAATCCATTTAATGACATAAAAAAATCTTAAAAGTCTTCCCTTTGTCGCTACCCAAAAGCAATTGGTACCAACACACTACAATAGGTGCATGGAAATTTACAACACGGAAGGAGGTCATTTCGGCCCATCATGTCCGCACCAGTGAACCAAGAGCTATTCAAGTATAATCCCACTTTCCAGTTCTTGGTCCGTAGCCCTGTAGGTTACGGCACTTTAAGTGCACATCCAAGTATCTTTTAAATGTGGCGAGAGTTTCTGTCTCTACACCCTTTCAGGCAGTGTTCCAGACCTCCTCCACCACCCTCTGGGTGAAGAAATTTCCCCTCATATCTCCTCTAAATCTTCCCCCAATTACATTAAATCTACGTCCCCTGGTTGTTGACCCCGCTGCCAAGGGAAACAGGTCCTCCTTATCCACTCTATCCAGGCTCCTCATAATTTTATACACCTCACTCAGCCTCCACTGTTCCAAAGAAAACAGACCCAGCATCTCAAATCTTTCCTCATAGCCAAAATTCTCCAGTCCAGACAACATTCATGTAAATTTCCAGTGCAATCACATCTTTCCTGTAATGTGGTGACCAGACAGTACTCCAGCTGCAGCCGAACCAGTGTTTTATACAGTTCAAGCCTAACCTTCTTGCTCTTGTATTCCATGTCTCGACTTATTCCATATAACTTCTTAACCACCTTATCTACTCTGGCCTGCTACCTTCAGAGATTTGTGGACCTGCACTCCAAGTCATTTTGTTCCTCTACACTTTTCAGTATCATACCATTTAATGTGTATTCCCTTGCCTTGTTAGACCTCCCCAAATGCATTACCTCACACTTATCCGGATTGAATTCCATTTGCCATTGTTCTGCCCACCTGACCAGTGCATTGATATCTTCTTGCAGTCTGCAGCTTTCTTCTTCATTATCAAACACACAGCCTATTTTAGTGTAATTTGCAAACTTCTTAATCATACCCTCAACATTTAAGGCCAAGTCATTGATTATATACCACAAAAAGCAAGGGACGTAGTACTGAGCCCTGCGGAATCCCACTGGATACAGCCTTCCAGTCACAAAAACACCTATCAATCATTACCCTTTGCTTCCTGCTTCTGAGCCAATTTTGGATCCAACTTTGCCCTGGATTCCATGGGCTATTGCTTTCATGACCAGTCTGCCATGTGAGACCTTATCAAAAGCTTTGCTAAAATCCATATACATTGCATCATACGCAATGCCCTCATTGACCCTTCTGTTATCTAATTACTCGGTCTATCCCTTTCTCCCTTTTTAAACAAAGGTACAACATTAGCAGTCCTCTGGCACCGCACCTGTAGCCAGAGGGGAGTGGAAAATGATCGGTCAAAGCCTTTGCTATTTCCTCTTTTGCTTCTCTTAACAGCCTGAGATACATTTCATCCAGGCCTGGGGATTTATCCACTTTCAAAGCTGCTAAACACCCCTTAATATTTCCTCTCTCACTATATTAATCTCGTTAATATTTCACACTCCTCCTCCCTCATTGCAAAGTCTGCATCGCCCCCCTCTTTTGTGAAAACGGATGCAATGTATTCATTAAGAATCCTACCCACGTCTTCTGCCTCCACACACAGGGGCAGGGAGGTGTTACTACAGTTGTACAGGGCCTTGGTGAGGCCACACCTGGAGTATTGTGTACAGTTTTGGTCTCCTAACCTGAGGAAGGACATTCTTGCTATTGAGGGAGTGCAGCGAAGGTTCACCAGACTGATTCCCGGGATGGCGGGACTGACCTATCAAGAAAGACTGGATCAACTGGGCTTGTATTCACTGGAGTTTAGAAGAATGAGAGGGGACCTCATAGAAACGTTTAAAATTCTGACGGGTTTAGACAGGTTAGATGCAGGAAGAATGTTCCCAATGTTGGGGAAGTCCAGAACCAGGGGACACAATCTGAGGATAAGGGGTAAGCCATTTAGGACCGAGATGAGGAGGAATTTCTTCACCCAGAGAGTGGTGAACCTGTGGAATTCTCTACCACAGAAAGTTGTTGAGGCCAGTTCACTGAATATATTCAAAAAGGAGTTAGATGAAGTCCTTATTACTCGGGGGATCAAGGGGTATGGTGAGAAAGCAGGAATGGGGTACTGAAGTTGCATGTTCAGCCATGAACTCATTGAATGGCGGTGTGGGCTAGAGGGGCCGAATGGCCTACTCCTGCACCTATTTTCTATGTTCTATGTTTCTATTTCCTTTGTGGTCTATAATAGGCCCCACTCTTTCTCTAGTTATCCTCTGGGAATAAAAAGGGAAAGTTTTGCCCAGCATGGTGTGTATTTGTTCTCCATATTCATTAGGACATGAATTTACCTTGGGTTTTCCCTTGAGGGGTGTCAACCTCTGGTCTGGAGTCCTGATTTCCTTGATGAGGATAGTCCCTGTAGGCATATTCATTCTGCGTATGCATTTTCTTCAGGTCAGCTGCATGGTAATATCATACATTTAAAATAAATGCATTTCAGAATACAGTAATACACAATCATGAATTATAAGTCAGCTTTGGACATTTAATTAGAAGATTTAGTATCAAAGGGGGAACTGGTGATGGGAGTTATTTCCTTTCATCTCTGGACCCTGGGTTCAAATCCAGCCCAACCTGGTTGGATACAGTTATATACAAATACATGTGGGCAGCTTTAACTTAATTTCTCATGGGTGTAAGTCCACAAATTTGTATATAATTCAACAAAAATGAGAATTAAATTGCCAGCCTCAATCAAAACCACAAGGATGATGTTACTAGAATTCAAAATTATGCAGTAAACTGTTCTCGTATTCAGATTAAAACGGGTTTTAGGAAAGTACAGGTAACTTTAACCTGACTCCGATTTATGCTATACTCGACTTGAGACTGTTCAATGGTGGGACACTGTATACAAAATGGCCAAGTATACTACTCCCTCACAATTATACTCAACATGACCAGCACAAAATTGCACCAAGAAAAAAAACCTCATACTTAGCAGATTTCCGTCTGCATCTTTGAGAGGTGCACCTCCTCCTCCTCTTCCCCATGGATTGTAAATTCTCATTTCTTGCTCAAGTTTTGCATCACTTCTCTCTGTTTCTTCTTTTTCTTTTCTCTTCCTTTCCTCTCTTTCTTGCATCTGTATAAAGACATCAAATATTTAAGAATAATTGTTTAATCTCATTTAAAAAATCAGCTGAAGACAAAGTACAAATGGGATCACATGAGAACATAAGAATTAGCAGGAGTAGGCCATTCGGTCCCTGAGCCTGCTCCACCATTCAATGAGATCATGGTTGATCTTCTACTTTAACTCCACTTTCCTGCACTATCCCCATATCCCTTGATTCCCTTAATATCCCCAAATCTATCTTCTCTTCTTAGGCAGTCCATCGGATTCGAGGATGACTTGCTTCCACATTTAAATGAGTTCAAAGGTGATTGTTGAGACCAATGTGGGATCTACAGTCTCTGTCACTTGTGGGGCAGATGGTGGTTGGAGGGTCGGGTGGGTGGGGTCCTTCCGCTGTTTTTACTTGGCTTCCGCGTGCTCCCGGCGAAGAGACACAAAGTGTTCGGCGCCTTCTCGGATGTTTCTCCTCCACTTTGAGCAATCTTGGGCCAGGGATTTCCAAGAGTCGATGGGGATGTTACATTTTTTTAAGGAGTCTTTGAGGTTGTCCTTGAAGCATTTTCTCTGCCCTCTTGGGGCTCGCCTGCCGTGACATAGCTCAGAGTAGAGTGCTTGTTTTGGGAGTCTAGCATCGGGCAAGCAGGCAATGTGGTCCGCCCAATGAAGCCGATCGAGAGTGGTCAATGCCTCGACGCTGGGGATGTTGGCCTCAGAGAGAACGCTAACGTTGGTGCGCCTATCCTGCCAAAGAATTGGCAGGCTTTTGCGGAGGCAACATTGGTGGTACTTCTCCAGTGCTTTGAGGTGCCTACTGTACATAGTCCATGTCTCTGAAGCATATAGGAGGGTGGGTATCACTACTGCTCTATAGACCATGAGCTTGTTGCTGAGGGCAGGACACAGGAAAGCTACAGCACGGGCCAACAGCAAGGCCGGGACCCAGGGAAGGTACAGCATGGACTAGTAGGAAGGGCCACCATGCCAGCAGCGAGGTCGGGAGGCCGAGGACAGCAGCGGGGTCGGGACATGAAAATCTATCGATCTCTGTTTTGAATATATTCAAAGTCTGAGCCTCCACAGCCTTCTGAGGTAGAGAATTCCAAAGATTCACCGTGATGGCTGTAAAAGAAACTGTACATATTAAATATAAATATTATATTATAAACCAATAGCAAATTTAGGTTTGATAATGTCATAAAATGCTTAAATTTCACTCCAATTAACATTATTCCAACCCATATGTGGTACCGCTTTATGGTGCACTATGGACCATACATTATAATTTTTAAAAACAAACATTTTTCAATGGTGTCAGCTATTTTTCTTTCCCAGTCGGGTACATATTACAATTCAGGCTTCCTCCCAATTATCTATTTATGCTCACAGCAGTTTGCAATGGAAGGCATACATCTCTTGCATTAACCCTAATGCATGCTGCCAATGGGAATAGCATGACACAGGATTAACAATTGCCTGTTTCTCATATTTCACAACTGAAAGTTGCATTCTTGTCTTTTCCAGAAAGCAGAAAACAACATGGCGTCAGAATGCATCATTTAGGCTAAACTTAGTCATTGAAACTAATTACAACTACACAGAGGCTAAACAGCAGAATAATTAGCAATGCAAGTCTTGCATACTATTTTAAACTATCTCAAAATTTACAAAGTGTCTTAGCATCCTTTCTGAATCTTTGACAGTTTTGGAAAATGTGACGCAAGCACATTTCTACCCGCAAAGCCCTCTCACATTAATGTAACATGGAAACAAATGGTTAAAGAAAATGAACTATAGAATAGCTGTCATTAGACTAACCAAGCAGGTTTTTAACACTCCAAATCAAAGAAGTTCTTCCTCCTAAACGAACAAATTGTTATAAATCAATTTTCCTTTTCAAGCTAAAGCCTTCCAACTTTGATGCGTTTTATATTTGCTTTTGATACCTGACTTGCATATCAAATTGTTTGATCCCGAGAACAATCCTTTATGATAATTATGTGATTGTAAACTTTGCATTTACCCTGGTATTGCCAACATATAATTGGGTGGGAATTCATCTTAGGCAGTAATGCAAAACGGGCGGTATCGAATTGGGCACCTGTTATACTGCCTGCCTGATATTCAGTGCCATTGACTTCAACAGAATTGATTATCAAGCGTACATACAATAGGTGGTTAATGCAATACCACACATTCAATGCTACCGCCCAAGATTAATTTCTACCTCAACGACTTCCATCCATGAGGTCCAGCGCTCAAAGAAGTGTATGTATCCCTCGGCAGCATTCGTGTATTGCTTTAACTCAATTTTACCCCCAAAATCAGAATAATTTCTTTATTGAAAGCATTTAAGTTTAATTTTAAATTGACCATATATTTGCCCATCTAAAATTTAAGATGAAGTAGCAAGAGATTTTAAAATAAATTTTCTTCCATCATATTATTCTGGTGGACAAGAATAGGCAGTTCACTTTCGCTCCTCTATCACATTATTAGGTTACAAGCAATGTTCCCGCAGCTGTATGGAAGTCCCGCGTAGGCCGCTTACCGGCTTTTAAATGGGAGATTTTGCACTTGCATTAGATTTTGAATGGGCTGCACAACCCGTTAAAGGGACCATGCATCTAATAAAGAATTGGGGGGAACATTGGTTAGAAGTGATACTACGTCACATGATTAGTCCATTAATGATAATGGGATTTTACTGGCTGGAAACCCTTAGCTTTCCTTTTGTTGTCTCTGTGCCTTGATTTCTCCAATGCCCTCATCGTTGGTCGCACATGCTTTCAAGAATCCAACTGATATAAAATGCAACCATTTATATCCGAAAGTGCACTAAGTCACGCAAGTCACCCCGATTCTCCATCCTCACTGACCTACATTGGCTCCTACTCCTCTAAAATATTAAATTTGAAATCATTGTTATTTTCAAATGCCCCTATGGCCTCACCTCACCTGATCTCTGCAACCACCTCCAGCTTTACATCTATTCTGCACACTTTGGTTCTCCCACTGATGTTTCATTGACCCTAACTCATTATCAACGCTTGGTGGGAGAGCCTTCAGCCACCACAGCCTACTCTCTAGAACTCCGTCCCTAAATCTCTCCTCCCTGTTCTTTCTACAGCTTTAAAAATCTTTTCAAATTTCATATATTCAACCAAGCTTTTGGTCAATGCTGCTCATCTCTTTCTCCATGGCTCTGTGTTTGTCTCTTTATCTGTATTTTTTTTAAGTCCCCCTTCTGTAAAATGATTGGGACTTTTTCTACATTAAAGGTGCTGTATAAATGCAAGCCGTTGTTGTGGATGGAATTTATAATTATTTGGAAAAGCTTCATCCTCAAGTTACATTTCATAGGTTGTAAATTAAATTTTGTTTTCATCATTGTTGAAATACTATTGTTGGCTAGTAAGATAACACCTAAAAAGAAATTAGTGTATTGTGCCATATATCTTAATGTAAAAGAAAACATTGTTTTTGATCAGTCACATTTACTAAATTAGACAGAAAATTGGCAAACTAAATGAGCATAAATGGAAAAAACCTAACATGTAGTTTCACCTGCTTTTTCAGGGAGTCCTGGTAACTTTGTGCACTTTCTTTTGATAAAACTACTTTTTGTTCTGGCAAGAATCCACCACCTAGGTTTCTGACATTAGTAGCATCATGTGCATTTGTTGTGCTGTAAAACAAAAGACTTAATGTTGTGCTTGATTTTTAAATTCACAAAATTCTATGAAAATATCATAGGATGACAATAAATAATGTGTCCGTTACTAACTCTGAAAAGGTAATTTTCCCTTATATAAATAGTTTCATACTTTACAATTCTATATACATATATAGCCATATTGGACATCCAAAGCAAAATGACCTTTCTGAACTGTGCATTCTGGCAGATTGAATCTTTAAATTCTATGCAACTACAATGAACAGCAGCAACTCAGCAGCGAACATTAGTTTAAAATGGTTATTTTTTATGATATTGCCTATACCACAGTACTTTTGGATTTCTTTTTGGAAGTAGGGGCAAGGATTTAACTCAGCAATCTGTACAGATTGAGAGATATAGGGCCAAGTTTCCACAAGAAAAAAAACGGGCGCCCCTCCAAGCTGGGCGCCGTTTTTCGCGCCGAAAAAATCCTCGGTATTCTCCACCTACTTACAGGTCCTCTGGCTCTCGGCGCAGCCAGCACGAGCTGTGGGGGGGGCGGAGCCAGGTCCCGGCGCTGAAAACAGTGCCGGGACCTCTTGCACATGCGGCGCTACAGTCGGCACGCAAGTGCAGTAGCTCCAGGCGCCGAACTGTGTGGGAGGGGCCCGAAACACGCAGCCCCTAGCCCTGGCTGAATGGCCTCACTGGGGCTGCGTCAATGAGGCTCCTCCCCCCCCACCCCCCCGCCCCCGACCAGACCCGACACCCGCCTCCCCCCCGCCGACCAGACACCCGCTCCGCCTCCCCGCCCCGACACCCGCTCCCCCCCGCCCCGACCCGACACCACCCCCCCCCCCCCCCCCGAGACCCGAGACCCCGCTCACCCCCCCCCCCCCCCCACCGAGACCCGCTCC